>NC_063204.1:21882770-22145270 GCF_017589495.1 Alosa alosa
CAACATTATGTGTTATTGCTTCAAGCATTTAAGTCATCAGGGAAACACGTTGGAGGCACTTCAACCTGTCCCATAAAACAAAACACCCACATTTCTAGAGATTCGCTGTGTGAAACCGTGCGTAGGCTTATGGCTATCAGGGGGATTGATGTGTGTGTCTCTGTCCCCCCCTGCTGTTGGATCTACACAGTGGAGCGTGGCAAACCATGACACAGAGCAGATTGCGAGGCCAAGCCTGATTATCCCTCTGGTCTGGGGGGACAGTGAGATGTGACTGGGTCTCATAGTCTATCTGAGGCCAGTGTTACTGCCTACTGGCCTGCAATAACAGACACATGCATTAGGCTGATATACTTCTATGAGGTTGGGGCAGTCTGGTTTGTGGGAGCAGAGATGTGATCCAGGATCATGTGTTAAATGAGGACAGAGTTAAGGCCCAGCAGGAGGGCCATGGACCATATTTATCTCTGCAGCGGGGGAGTGGATCTGTTCATACAGTAACACATGTACAGATCTGTGTACACATCAGTGCACAGGCATGTCAACACACACACACACACAATGTTTTATTTTTTTCTCTTTTATACACGGATGCATGCACAAATGCACATGAATTAAATCACATACAAGGCCATACACATTTACATTTGTGCACTGTGTGATGCTGCCATCTAGTCATCATTCTGGATAACACTGCCATGGAAACTAGAGTAGATCAGGTTCATAGGGTGATGAATCAGTCATAACTGGTTTAAAAAAACTTAATTTCCAGGTTTATAACAATCTTAATATGATTTGCTTTATTGCACAATGGTCAATAAGGCATTTTATGAACAGGGACAATTATTCAGTTTCCTCCTACAGTAGCTACCTAGCAGCTTCCAGCTACTCTCATTCACTATTTGTTCACCACAGAAATGTATTTCCGATTTCATGTTCAGAACTCTCAGCCCTACATATTCTAAGAGATCTTTTTCTTGTAAATCCACAAATTTGTATTGTGGGTACTTACGTGCAAATCGGCTCCGGGGCCGTGGGCTGCTGCTCTGTCCAGCCTCATTGGCCACTGTGGACAGAAACACAGGCAGAGAGAGAGAGAAGCGGGGAGTTGAGGGGTGAGTCAGACCTAATGTGCCCTGGGGTCATAGCATTTGCTTATGTCCATCTGGGAACACATTTAAAACACTATAGCTCAAGGACCTAAACGCATAACGAAAGCGGCTGGCGCTTGAGAAATGTCGGACTCAGTGGATTGAGTTGAGGCATTTTGGGCTTGACCTTTTTTAGGATACCAAAATGAATAGTTCTACCTTCTTTTACATCTCAACGTGTTCCCTACATGCTGGAGATCTGTCACAGGTTTACCTTAATGTATGAAGGGAACGAGTATCCTCGTTCAAACAGTTCAACACGATTCATTAAGTAGGATGTTTCTTAGTTAGGCAGCCTAAGGCTTTAGTTGAAATGGTAAACAATGCGAGAGATCTGGAAAACTCAGTAAAGTATGCCATGGCCTGTATGATCCTATTAACTATCATTTTAAACAGACACTATATGAAATACTACTGTATGGGGGTCTATGTTGGGGCATTCAGCAAGCTTGTCGAGTTATTTGAAGCTTATTATTGGTTTAATGTAACTGGATATTTCCAGACTGCCAAAATATTTAATCAGGGAAAGATATGATATATTGATTGATACAATGGGATGTTCACACAATGTCACTAACAAATTGTGACTGCATCTTCACTTCACTGTAGAAATGTAACATGTAAAAAAGACTGAAATCTAATTTCGAAAATCACTAGGCTAGCACCTGTGCAGGCATCAGCCCCAGCAGTGCAAGATGAAATGCTACAGTACATTCATATTTTGTTCATTAATATTATCCACTTTAATGTAAATTAAAAACGTGTGTGTGAGTGTGAGTGAGTATCATCTCAATTTAGAAGTCTGACTCGATTTCCTTATGGAACAGTAAACTTTACTTTAAATCTGTCAACATGTTTGCATGAAAACTAGAGCCTTATAATGCACCTAGACCATTAGATAATATGATCAAATGCATCTATAATTCCTAATGATTTTCTTTCATTTATTTACGAAAATCAGCATGACAGTATGCAGTAATATAGGTCAGAAACGGGAATACTTTTGAGTTAACTTGTGTTAAATGTTGTTGGCCTGATAGGGTGACGTTTTTCACTGATCAACCAACTTCTGTTGAAATAATGTGCACAGCTCTGCTTAAACCAGGCTCTGGAAGCTATCATAAGTTTAAGTAAGGCCCTTTCACATTGACCCTGAAGTGGATAAGGAACTTAACATTTGATATATATTTCCATGAGACACTATTTATTTGAGCGTGCATGATAATGAGCCTCATCAGCACTGATAAATCAGCCAGACGTGCGTACCAACCCCAAGGAAAGACTAGGCTTGATATTCCCCTTCACATGATATAATATGTTTGCCGCAATATTATACTGTATTATTAAAGCATGACACAAAGGCCATGCTTCTCCATGTGAGCCTTGAACAGGAAAAGTGCCCTTATTAAAGATGCAGTGAGAACCAGAATTACAAGAAAGAAAGAAGGAAGTACCAAGAAGGCAATTACGAGCTACTCCATGCATCTCTCTCCCTCTCTCTCTTTCTGTCACTCTCTCCATTCCTCCTTTCTCTCGCTCCCTCCTTTCCCCTGAGTGGGAAGGAGAAGGCGACAGCACTGATATTTGTGTAAAAGGCTGGAACAGTGTCTGAAGGTCAGCCTGTGCGGACGGAGGTGTGTGTGTATAGGTGTTGAAGTGTAGAAGGCCGCGGCTCAGGCAGAGATGTGCTTTCACACTCTGTTCTGGCGGCTCTGAATGGCAGGCATGCGCCGCGCTGCCAGCCAAGGTCACCGTCTTCAGGCAGCCCTACAACAAAAGCCCACATCTAGCCTTTTGTGAAGCTCACGATATGAAAGGCATGAGGAAGAGTGTTGCAAAAGAGCTTAACCATCAGCTGAATACTACTGGATGTGTTTTGGTTCTTCACACATTCAAGCTGGCTGATGGAATAGTATAATTTTTGAATAACAAACAAAATAGGTGCTAAAAACCTGGGGAGTTTATTTAAATGTACAGTATAGCTTTTATGTTGATGGATCTGGATGTACAGTATCGATTGATAACGCTTCCTTTTTTTACTATGGCAGCTATGCGTTTCACGAACCTCACTACTGTAGCTCATTTTCTATAGCTATAATTGAAAATGTCCATTTCAAAAGCAAGCGAGCTCTGTCTACGTGTATCTAGGTGTTAGCCGCATATCTCTCAAACTGTTCATCTAACCGACTGCACACTTGGTGGCACCCAAGTGAGTGCGGCGTCAAGTGTAAAGTTGTTTGGATGTGATATCATCAGGACAACACTTTGTGGCTCTTGACCTCAAAAATATGCCAACCAACACTGGACACAGTGTACCTGCAGGCACACTTTTTAGTGGTAGGGGCACATTTTGCATGGGCCCTGCATTAGTAAATATGAATGTATGAAATATTGTTATCATACCTGTAATGGAAACAGATGGCCTTAGAGAAAGAAGAACAATTTAGCTGATCAGGATAACTTCTTTCATTAATTGTCAGGTGCCTGCCTAGGTAATCCTACTTTTCTCACTAATTGTCTTTACCAGTTATTGTATTGGGTGATGTTAATAGCAGGTTATGTTACATAAAAAAAACAATGGATTCATAGTTACAAGGAGGGAGGAATCCAATGAGGTTACAAGAAACTATTTTGTATTGTATTGAACATGACATTTTTCAATGTGGATCTGAAGTTCTCATCAGGGAGTACAGCAAATGGATGATTATGTGTTGTCATCTGTTTGAAATAAAGAGTCAAATGAGAGTTTGAATGACAGTCAGATATAAAGAGAGAAAGGTGAGACACACATACAGAGAGAGAGAGAGGACAGAGACAGAGGCAATCTCCACCTCTTGTTTAGAAACAGAAAGCAAGAATTATTCCCAGGCAACAAGCTACAAAAAACTAACGTTTCTGAGCTTTCTAATGACTCATTAAAGTGCATTTATAGCATCTAATTACGTTGATGCACAATTCACAGCAAAATTGTTTGAATCCACAAAAGTATTAATAGGTTTTGAACACCATTGCTAAAATGTTTTTCTGAAGCTTTTGTTCACATAACACATAATACATTTTGGACTGATTGTGTGATCTTCCCAAAAAAATCTAACTATCCAACAATGCCACTTTCCCCTTGTGGAAACTCTAGTCTGCTTTGTTTCTCTTTGGCTGAAGACAATTAATAGCGGCCTTACATTGTGCGATTTTGTTTTCACAGTCGGCCAGTATCCAGGGGGCAAAACACCCATTTTTTCTGAAGTCAGACATGGGATAGTGTAAAAGGTTTTTGTACAAAAATTAAATCTAAGATGTCCAAGGATCACAACCTGGGTGCTCAACCTGGTCAACAAGCTACTGGAAACCCACAGGTTATGTTCAAACAATGCAAAAATAGCCCTTTTAAACTGATTACGCAGTCACGATCAAATGCCATCATTCTAATCTGACTGCATAGCTCCGCAATAGTTTGTGCAAGAACTTAAATAAACACATCTACAGACACAGAAGAAAGCAAGCTTTCAAATGACGCCTTGGTTATGCAAGTAAACAAAGAATTGTAAAAAAAAACTATTGCTAATAATTTTATGGAACATTCTATCCCAATCAAATGCCATCATTCTAATTTACATTACATTTGGCTGACACATTTTTAACCAAAGCGACTAACAACATGATAAACAGTTTAAGTTTTAAAGCAATTCTCTCAACAATTTTAGGACAATTTAAAAACGGTAGAGTACAGTAAGAATAAGTGCATCAGTGAGTGCTGTTTTTAAACAGTTGAGTGTCAGTTCAAGACAGGTGGTAAGTGCTAGGATCAGCAAGACTTGTTGTAAGTGGTGCTATGAGAGGAAATGTTCTCTAAAGAGCTGGGTCTTCAGAAGTTTTTTGAAAATGGAGACTGCAATTCTCCGCGATAGTTACCGCTTGAAATTAAATAAACACATCTACAGACACAGTGGACAACAAGCTTTCAAACAATCCATTGGTTAACTCAAATCTTTAACTTGGCCTATTAGTCTTGTGGATAAAAGCACCATATTTTAGATTAAGCTTCTTTAAAACCTACTGAATGATTGTAGCCTAAGAACCCAACAAATAATTAGCAAATTTCCACATAAAGCACAAAAACACGTTTGATCAAAAGGCAGACTAGTATGTCCCTGGAAGGAGATTTATGTTGGTGTGGCCAGGGTAATTGAAACATGTATTGTAACTGAAACATTAACACTCAAATAGACAAAGTGTAATACATACACCTAAATGTAAAAGAATTTAATGTTACCATTTCTGACAGAAATGGAATAACAACAAGGAAATATACAGGGCCAGGATATATAGAAAGATTTACCTATATAGTAAATCTATTACATTGGTGCACAGCAAAGTGTGTTTTGTATGTTTTACTTTTGTATTGTTTTCCTTTCCACAATACTGTAAGGAGTTTATGTCTACCAACATAATGCCTAAATAATTTCTGTTTAAAGGTGCTCTAAGCGATGTTTATGAAGAAGATTATGTGGTTTCTAAGCTAAAACATTACACACATACAGCAAACATCTCCTCACCGTCCGTAGCTGTCTGTCCCCTGAATACACTGTAAAAAAACACGGTCTCTGTAGACAGCCCAGGCTCTAAAAACAGCAACAAAAAAAACAGTCCAGTGCAGCCTGGACCATAGCAAACATTCACTGACTAGATGCACGTTCAAGAGAGTTTAAATTGCATGGGAGGGAGGGGCGAGCTACAGTAGCTCTCTGTTTTGATTCAATGTCAACAGAAGTGACATTACCCAACATCACTTAGAGCACCTTTAAATCTGCAAAGCGGAGTGTTACTGTCTGGGCTCCAGAGCTCCTTGTTTTGGCACAATTGCTCTCCTACTAAGTTTATTCCACAGTAGATTAAGGAGGTGAGTGAGTGAATGATTGTTTCATATCACAGAGGAGAGGAAAAACAGAAAGTGATATCAAAGAAAAAAAACCCAAAGATATTTGAGTATATTAAGACAGAGAGTGGAAGAAGAGTGGGAAAAGCACAGGTGAAAGAGAGGGGGATAAAAGCAGAGAGAGAGAGGGAGCATGATAGCAGGTTGTTAAGTGGGACTTTGCCAGCCCGTGGGGGGTGGTGGTTAATGAGGGGAAATAGGAGGTCTCCAGGAGAAGTGTGGCCGCGCTACGACTGCCTGGCTGCCACGAGGAGCAGGTGTGGCGCAAAAGACAGGGCGAGGATGACGGAGCACATTTCATTAGCGATAATGACTCCCCATGGATGTCTCCTCTAATGCTGTGACGACATTTAGGCGCCTGGGGAGCCGGGCTCAGGCAACACCTCTGTCCTGCTCTCTCCAGCACCCACCAACCCCCCACCTCCACCCACTCAACCCCTCTCCATCGCCTCCACTGCCAAGGGAATCGCGTTAGCACTCGCTTCCCAGCAACCCTAGCACTCTCGGGACCCGCGACTAGCTAAGAGGCATGATCATCTAACCCTCTCACTAATGTGTCTTCACAAAGACGAATACAACCGATTTGATTTGTTTGCCCTCACAAACACGCATACACAAATACTCACACAAACAAACACACACAGTCATCCCCACAAATACACATACACACAAACACACATTTTCACAGTGAACCCGGAATCCCAGAGAAGTGACATCAGATTCTCGTGATGAGTTGTCAAGGAGATGCAGAAAGACATGGCAAAGTCAACAGGCTTAAGTAAGAGAAGCCCTACAGACATGAAAGAGAGAGAGAGAGAGAGATGACTTACACCTTGTCTCTTTATAGCCCTGGGGCAACAGGACAACATCATTATCTGCTCTTGTTCTTCAAGAGGCTCAGACAGAGAGGAGATTGGGCTTTGGTGTGAGCAGAATTGCCTGTCACAAACATGATCTTCTATGTGCACTGTATGGACAGTGACAAGGATGACAGAAGGCAAACAGCACTGCTGTTCATCAGCATGATTTGATTAACAGCAAGGATCACATTCTCATTATCAGTGTCCCTCTCTCATCCTCTCTCTCTCTTTCTCTCCCTCTCTTCACCCCAGCCCTTTCCTCTGTACAAGGTGATTGCGCTGTTACATAACCCACTCCACTTGACCTTTGAAAAGGATGTAATTACTGCCGTTCCATAGTCTTTGACAACAAGTCATGGCTTTCTTCTTCCACTTAGTCGCCATTGTCTTCACTTCTTTTCAAAGCGCGTGTTCACAAAACACCACAAGTGCATTTTCTGTTTGTCTGTTTCATCAGTTGAAAAAGTGTGTGAGTGTGTAAGGGGTTGTGATAATTTAGCCAGAAAGGGAAGTCAGAAGTGGTTGTGAGTCATTTTTTGTAGGAACAAAAAGAGAATGAAATGAGGCACTTATGTAATCATATTCTGTTCAGACGACCTCTAAAAATCCAACACTGAGAAGAGGCGGCTAATCGACACCGTGTTCAGATGAGTGCTTTTCTGTCATCATTGCATTATCAGATAAAATATGGAAGACAAGCAGAGGTTTGACGAGCAGAGTGCACATTTGAACAATTGACACCTGAAATGGATAAAAAAAAGGCATACTGTACACATTACACATGTTCTTGAAATGTTGTTTTTGGCATTCATCTCCACTAATGTAGACTCACATCACTATACAGACACATGACACCCTGCACTGAGAATAAATGCCCAGTGTTGCATTGAATTACCCAGCCCACGCAGGTTTGGCAGATAAAGAAATCACTGCTGGCAACAAGGTGTGAAATAAGAACGCATGTTTATTTCCCCAGTAGCACAGTACCCCCCAACACACACACACAAGCCACCACCACAAAAGCATCAACTACACTTAAACTATATGCAAAGTTATTGTGTGACAGAATATCCATTTGTTATGTCTAGCAAAGTAAAAATCTTAAAAATTAAACTAATTACACAAACACAAACTCCCATGTGTACTCAGTGCAAGCACACCATCCCAAACACATGTAAACAACACACACACACACACACAACACACACATTCAAGACACACACCCTTCTGCTCACCAATAGTGAAGCTGAAGCCGTCGATGCTGAACGTGGCGCTCCGGCACTTTTTAAATCCTTGCTTCTTGGAGCTGGGCTCTGTCATCTTTCCTCCAGGCACACGGCCACTGTGCTCCATTTATCTCCTCCAGCTCACGCTAGCCCTACTTCACTAAGGAGTGCAGGGCGCAGAGTTCCGCTGTGTGTGGGTGCAAGGTGGTCTGTGTGTGTGTGTTTGTGTGTGCGGGGGTGTGCAAAGAGAAGCAACCTTGCTGTTTGATTTTGTACTCAGGGGAGGTGCCCCTCGAAGGAAGAAGACGGCTTCCCCAGAGCCTGCGTGTGTGTGTGTTTGTGTGTGTCTGTTTATCTTTCTCAGTTGTCCATCCTGGGTCCTCTCCTTAGTCGTATCCCAGGCCAAACTCCATGCCCATGTCCAGACTTGAAACACCCAGACGAAGCAGACCGCTCTCCTCCGCTCTCTTCTTCTCTCCTTCTTTCTTTGCCTCTTTTTGAATGTTAGTCTTCAAGTGCTGTAGCTCTTACAGCAGTTGATCACACTGCCTCTCTCGCTCTCTCACCCTGTTGCTCACTCTCACTGCCGACCACCCCCCTCCCTCTCCATCTCTCACGTGCTTACTCATTCAGTATCGGAGCAGAAAGCACACATCACACAGCATCTGGCTTTGGGTCTGTGTGTGTACAAGTGTGTGTTGCTCTGTAAAATACTATCTTTTTTTCCAAGAATGTGTTGTGGTCTGTTTGTAAATACATGTTTTTATCCACTTTGTTTACATGCCTGCAGGACAGTTTGCAAATGTTTGAGTGTTGAGGGTTGTTGACAGACTACTTTGTGAGTTTGTCGGTGCATCTGTATGCTCTGCTCTGTTTACTACGAGCGACACAGCAACAGTCTCTGTCTCCAGACGACAGCCTAACCAAAATATTGTACTCCGCTGAGCGCCCCTTAAGCATTAAATGGACGACCTGAGAGGGTTGACGAGTGTGTGTGCGCCCACGCACACCCACAAACACGCACCCACACACAAACACACACCCACACACACATATAAACACATGATGTTGGAAAACCCTCATAACAAATTGTTTTTATGGCAGTTCGTACACTCTAGGTGCTGGGGCACTAAAGCTGAAGAGCGGGATAGGTACAGTATATGGGTAATGGCTAACCACATCGCCATGGCAATCATGGATATGGCTGCTCGTCACGGGTGTTGCCTTACAGGATGTCACAGAAACCGCACAGCCTTATCTCTCTCACCTGAGATGCAGACCGCCATTAATTAACACGTCCATATGCTGATTAACTGCTAACCGCACCACGCCACTAACCACAGGGTCCCTGCAGAATAACACTTATATTTTAAGACTGGGTTTAAAATAGCCCAGATGTCATTATGAATCATTAAATATCTGAATCATAAGAACGGACTTATTGGCATAAAATTAAAATATAAAATTTTAATGGGAAACGTATTCTAATGCTTAACCCACTCCTAATGCTTAAACAGAAATGGAGTGAACACAGTGAACTGTGTTGTTTGGTTGCCTTTTGTCTTTTATGACTGCTTGTCCGTGTTCCAGGTTACATAAGTACAGTAACTCTCAGTGATTTGATGGATTAAACTGAAGAAAAAGCTAGAAGAAAAAGCTAAATTATTCAAGTAGGACAGTGATTTGCAGGATCAAGTCACATCTAGCAGTCTAGTGACATAGTGATTTGCTTTGAATAAATATCTGGACTATTAAGATATTTCAACTATTTAGATTATATTTCCACACCAGCCTCTCTTAATTTCTCTGATAAAACACAAAATAACAACAACAACAACAAAAAACTGCTAACAATGGTTGAGCCCCATATACAATTCTAAGGAAAAAAACACCCATCAAAGCATTGCGTTCTTATCAAAAATGTAAAAAGACCTAAGTAGCTGAAGCAGTTTTTGGTCTTTTCTTTGGGCATAAGAGGACACAGGTGTTTTTTTCCCTCTCATACCAATTATTTCTGAAGAGGGTGTTGGGCTTCTCTCAGTGACAGAGGAGCATTATCGCTTAGACTTATGAAGTGAAATGGTGTGAATATGACTCAGAAAGAACAGACTGGCTTTCACTAATGATAGGGTTGCCTGTAGTCTTGGCACATGACTGTAACAAGGAAAAAATACTGTAATTAGGGTACATGTAATTAGGGCTGTGCGATATATCGAATATACTCGATATATCTCCGAAATAGATTTGTGAGATATATAAAATTAGTAGATCGTATGTATCGAGTATTTTATTGTCATACATTTTTCAAGCGGCAGCCGAGACTTTCGTGTTTAAAACAATCTCCGGTAGCTTTCTCCCTCTCCCTCAGGCAGTAACATGACGCAAGTGTTTTTTTTTTACCCCTCAGTCACTCACAAACCAATCCCGTGCAACCTGTAGTTCTGAAAGGGAGGGAACTTCATCTTCTAGCTTCTTTCGATTTGCAGCGTGAACACCGGCGTAGACAGTGCGACCTAAAGCGACTACAAGTTGTTTGCATCTTTCCAGCGTGTGTTGCTGGCCTAGCCTATAGGGAAGAAAATATCTAAGTTATACCTGTAATATCTGTCAGCAGCTTGTTTGCCAGCGTTTCCCAGTAGGCCTACTTCGCAAAAGTTGTGAAATATAACCGCATATTTTTTGAATGTCGGCCACTGGCTAGCCTAAAAAAAAAAATGTGCGTTCATCATCCGTGCGTGCTTGAGATGAAACCAGCAGTTTTCAGCAGGATCATGCGAGGAGGACTTGTCTCTTAATTAATTTAAAACAAGTCAATGGTTTTACAATGTTTCAGTCAAGCTTTGGTTGGTTTAGATACAACTGGTATGCACAATGTAAAGTAGTGGATTAACTTTAATTTGCTGTGCTGCATATGGGACAATATATGCACATAGTAAATTATATAAAGTAGGCCTATTAAAATATTTAAATAGCTTAGTCTAACTTTGAAAAAATATTAAAGGGAATCCAGTCCAGTGCACATGTCTTTGGCAATTAGCCTAGGCTAGTACAGACACAGGTGAAGAACAGTCAGCCTCAGCCAGTAAGCACAACCAAACATGTACAGCCAGCCATGGTTCGAATTAAGGTGGGTATTGGGGGGGTCCGTACCCCCTAAATGAGACTTGGACCCTCCCAAAAGGGATGAAAATAATAGTTTGGGGGTACTGATTTTTTTTTTTTTTAAAATGTAATGTTATCCAATAATGCATGTAATTAAATGCAGTTTTACCATCACATACCAACAATTCAGGATATAATCTAATGAATAATGTATAGTATAGGCTGCAAACGCCTGATATGGCGACGGTTGGCGATGGTTGACCATACATTTGTCTAATATTTCACTGCCTTTGTAACATAGTGATAGCCAACCTTAGAAAAACATTGAGTAGCAAGATCGCTATGGTTTAACCGGAGGCAGTGTTCAAATTATACCATGAGCTTCGGGGGGTACCGCTATTTCGACTGGTGACGTCACTCTCCATTTTATATAGGCTTACACACATGATTTCACACTTGTGGTTCACAGTCAATTTTCCTTCAAAATGGTCATATGACCATGGCTGGCTGGCTGGCCGACAAGTTAAAAGAAACTAATCATACTAGCGAGGACAATTTACCTTACATGTTATGGGAAGGGTTGAATTTGGGTAAACACTGTTTCATCACTCGGATTGCTGTAACCTCCCTCCCAAACTATCTTCTGCTCAACAATTGCTCAACAAGACTCCAGTTCCCAGAAGGACTGTAGCTGTTCTGACATTTGCATGTCCCTTCCTGTGCAAATCTGCATGCATGCTGTGTCGGTTACATTGGAGGACGGCACTGGTCCCTGAACAGCCCATCCGAGGCAGCTTTCAATGGCAACTAAAGCTTCTGTTAATCTCTCAACTTTGCCAGATACTACTTGCCAATAAAAATCTGCACCGATTAGCACTCCCAACTCTGGGCTACCTGCCTTTTCTTGTGTAAAATCAGCAAGATACAAGCCCTTTCTCTGACATTCTCTTTGCACACGTTCACCAGGGACCCTGATGAGAGCAGCACACACTTGAGGGGTCTCAACTGCTTCAATCTCAATCCTCTGATGCGGGTTACTCACATTCTGCAGTAGCACCTTCACAATGTTACGCCTTGTTGTCAGTGGCTCTGTAGATCCAAAGGTATGAAGGTGTAGTGTCTCCTGTTTCACCACTAGCAGTTTAAGCATTTTGACTACCCCCGCATGAACAAAGCTTCTTTGGCTTCCTCCATCCAGCAAGCATCGCACAATTACTCTGTCCACCTGGGCCCTCTGCCTGTGCCTTGACAGTCTGAAGCAATACAGTGTTGTGGCGACGGTCGTTGCATTTCACCTCACTGGATATAGAGCACAAAACAGCATCAGAGTTGTTAATATCTGGTTGTGGTTCGGCTCGATCACAGATGGACTGGTGGTGTCTACGACTGCATATGGTGCAAGAAATGCCTTCAACTCTACAGAATTTTGCAATGTGTTTTGGGCCCAAGCATATAAAACACCTCCCTTGACTTCTGAGTTTTTCCTTTCGAGTGGTCAACGTGCTATCTGGACAGTTTTCTGGGTTGTGAGTGGGACTGTTACAGTATACACATGTCTGAGGAGCATTGCTTACTGTGTGTAATGCGGCTGCTGTGGCCAAGCTAGCTCCTTTATACTTGTCTTTAAAGGGAGCATACTTGTTGACTGTTTGGCTTCCCTGTCCACCATCTGGTCTTGTCAATTGCGATGCTCTCTCTCTGCTTTGCACCTCCTTCTGGAGAAACTGAATGAGTTCAGGCACCTTCCATTCATCAGAGTCTGTCTACCTTGTGTAATCTAAAGCAATGTCATTTGGTATCAGCTGTAGTAGCACAGGGCATAACAGTGAACCATAGGTATCACTGTGCACACCTAGGGATTCCAAACTTCGAATTTGTATTTCACATTCATCATAAAGATTTCTGAGTGCAGCCACATCGGTCGATCTTTTCACAGAATTCAAGTTCAATAGTTTGGACATGTGTGAACTGATAACAATGTCCTTTCTTCCAAAACAGTTTGAAAGCAACTGCACTGCTGCATCATAATTCTGTTCAGTCATAGTGAGTCCTGAGATGCACCTTGCTGCAGCTCCAGTTAAGTAGGATTTCAAATAACTAAATTTCTCTCTTTTGCACAGTGTATCATTCCTGTGTATGGCTGAATCCAAAATTCAAGACATTGGCTAATTTCTCCATCATATTTCTCAATCTCTAATTTAGGAAGTTTCACAGCTCTTCTGTTTTGATTAGCCGCTCCACTATTATCCCTTCGCTCATCACGTGCGCTGTCAATGAGAATCTTTGTGCGGGATCTCAGGGTAACAATGTGTTCTTCATATTCCAACATACCCTCCAATTCCGTTTCCAAATCTTCCGTTTTGGTTCTTTCTTCTATTCCGTTCGTTACCGTCTAGCTTTCCACTTACCGTCTAGCTTTCATAGATTCTTACTGTAATCTTCAGTCTGCAGTCCCGGGTTTCGGCACCAAAATGTAATGAACTTATAGTGAAAGAACAAGGCAAGTGTTTTCAACTTAACGTCTTTACTACGAATCTCACGCAGAATACAGTGGGCAAGCTTTGTGAAAGCTGTGTGAAGCTTTAGTACCACTTTCAGCCACTGTGCGTCGCTCTGCCACTGTACATCGCTCTGCCTGCCGCCCCTTCTGAACAAGCTCGATTTACCTCGATTTAGGCTACTTGGGTATGGCTTAAGGCTTGACTACACGGTGGTAACGAAAATCGAAATCGAAATTTGCTGTCTACATTATTGTCAGTGTTGGGTTAACGCAACTACGCAAATCAAAACAGTGGTGTGATAATTGAGCCAGTAGAGAAATAACTGTTCAGATTTAATCTGTAGCCTTGGGTAGACTTCTGCGACATTTTTAACAGGCTACGCTATAGAGGCTTAGACAACTATGACCCACGTTTTGGTTTCGTAAATTAATTTGCCCTACTTCTTGACTGCAATGTAGTCAATTGACTGCTTGGCATGTCATTTTTATTTTTCTGTACAATAAACAAATACATCTGCTTTATGCCGCAGAATTACATTCATATTTGGAACTTACATAGTCCAATGCATCGTTACACTAGTGTTTCCCAAAACTATAGTAGCAAAGAACGTTCGCAACCACTATCGTAAAGTTGTGTAGTTACAACTACACCTCTCAACCTGTGGTAGAATGCTAGTAGAAGCATAGTTCCAGGGATCTTCATGTCAAAGACGTCACTGACGCCAGTTATTTGTTTGCAAATTAATAATTATAAATATATTTAAGTTTCTAATGGATATTTACACTTCTAACCACCATACATCCATATTTTAAAATGCCCAAGGCAGAAAATACATAAATTAAAAGTAAATTTGCAGCCATGTGCACGTAAGTAAGTCACACACCTGCAGATAATAATAAGGTGGCGCACTTTTTGACTAAGAATATGTAGCCTTTGATTTTAATGGAGGGGGTCAGTTTACATAAAACCAAGCCAAGAAGGCTGATTCTGATTTTGATAATATGATCTGCAAAAAGATAAAACAACGATGTCAATATTGTTGTCAAAATCTAATAAGAAAGATGCAAAAGCCATTGGTCAAGTATTGAGTATAAAGCAATTAAGATAGTACCCTATACAAAAGAGTACTTCATACTATCATAAAAATTCGTTAAAGCGAATAGCATTTTGCAACTTGACAAAACACTGGATTAAAAAAATCGTGGCATGAGAAAACTTGTACAGTACATCCATTGGGCCCGTGGGGAGATCACATAGTTGCTTTTGATGGGTTTGGCCTCACAGCAGAGCTTAAAACTATATTTTTTGCCCTACTAACTATATAATTTGCCCCTAAACTGCAATGTAGTTAATTGACTGCTTGATTATTTTTATTTTCTGTCAATAAACAAATTCTGCTTGTTACAAAATAAGTTTAATTTTATGTAGTAATGATATGAAGGCACTGGCATTGTTATTTTTGAAGGCCTATAGGCCTATTCTCATGCCACACTATTTCAATACTGATTTTCAAGTAGGAGTCCTCTA
Organism: Alosa alosa; assembly: GCF_017589495.1. Lineage (NCBI taxonomy): Eukaryota > Metazoa > Chordata > Actinopteri > Clupeiformes > Clupeidae > Alosa > Alosa alosa. The sequence continues at coordinate 21,898,071 of NC_063204.1, forward strand.
GACTTCTCAGTAATTAAGATAGTTAGTTTTAAGGCAGTTAAGCAATAACCATACAAAAACAGATGACATGATCGCGCGTCACTGACATAATGCACAAAATAATATAGCCTAAGATATTCCAATATATTCGAATACATGTGTTTATTTTAGAGATATTAAGAACGTCATTTTTGAGCAATTTTGACAGCCCTAGTCCACTAAACCAAGCCAAGAAGGCTGATTCCCTGATAAACTAAGTTAGATAAACTATAGGTAAACAAAAATAAAGGATGTATTTGGTGAGGGCGTTATTGTAGGCCTATAAATTCTGAGAAATTAAATGTCAAACGATTGATCTACATAGCACAGTGTTCTGGTGAAGATAAACTACCTTCAGGAAAAGCGATAGGCTAAACAACAAGTTATGGTCTATGTGGCCTCAATATTGTTGTACAAAATCTTAACCTTAGTTAAGTTGTGTTTGTGACTTTAAATCTGGATGTGCTTATTTTATTTTATGAAGCCTACCTCACCATTTCTGTTTTCGAGGCCTTCAAATATCCTAGTGTTCTAATCCACATGCCACATTCTCACTTTCAATTTATGAGTTTGTTATACAGAAATGGCCTGTCAGATGCAAAAAATAAGCAGGTCGGATCGCCATTTTTCAAGTATTGAGTATAAAGCCCGACCGTTTAGATAGTACCCTATACAAAGAGGACTTCATACATGACCAAACCCGCGCAACACTGATAGCACCAGACCGCCATGTCTTCAAAGGGTTGAATGAAGGGAGTTTGCAAAATTAGTGTATTTTTCAAGTCAATAAACATTCTTAATTTTCGAATGTTTTTGTCAGAGAACATCTGACTTTTGAAAACCATAGGCCTGGTAGTAGCTCAGACAAGGAGTTATAAGATAAAGGCAATACCATTTGTGTCACCTAATGCAGTTCAGTGAATTAGCAAGATACCATCACCAACAATCATAAAGCACCTGAAGCTGTGAAGCTGTCTCTGTGTTGTAGGCTAGATTTGCGTGAGTTCTTTCTATCTGCTTTACTTTTGTGAGTTGCGACCACCTAGGCTATGTTATAGACGTTCTATGAGGTACCAGTGTTTAGTGTCACAAAACAATAAGCTTTGTCAGACTACTTTTAAAATGATATTCATGGCTATATACATTTTAAACATTCGGGGCTGAAGACCCGACAAAGCCTTGCGTTAATTCTTCAGATGGGAAGTGTCAGGAATTTTCATACGAGAGACCCTCTCATTGGTGGTTAGTATATGGAGTAGGGAATTGACAGCAACATATCCAATCACATTATGAGAGATGCTGAATTTAACATAAACTGCGATGTTTGATTTTAAATTAATATAAATTTACCCGGGACTGTAAGCTGGCACACGTGGGTGCTCGATGTTTTCAGTGGGTGCCCGAGAGACGGAGCACCCACGGTATCGGCGCCTATGACAAGCGTATCTCGAGGTTGCATCCATTACAAACAAACATGCAATGTGAACGTCTGTGATTGGGGAGAGCACTAAATTCTCTTCTGAATAAGCATGAAGTCAAGCCTTTAAATGAAAAACACTCTTTAATAATCAAAAAAATAAACGCTAATGAACTAAACTTGTGACCATCAAAAATCGTTTATCGCCTGTAACTCCGTGATAACAGGATGCAACAGGAAGACATTTGGCTGAGCAACGGAGGTTAATATGCTCTATATTTTGTGTAAATGATGTCTGTCTATCATCGTTGCACTCGGAGAAAACCAGAATGTTTAATTTGTCCTGCGTTTCTTCTACGGCTGCAAACGGGATTCACGCACCGTTAACCAAATATTTCTTTATTAGGGCAGGGCAGGCTTATTTCTGGCTATTAAATTATTTCTAAACCAGTCTGCTAAAGTCTGTAGTGAAGTCTGTGTAGGGTTTTCCAGCTCTATTTCTTTTTACGAGACACCCTGCTCACTTGAGACCTCTGCCGGTTGTTGCCGCGTCGTTGCAGCGTCACTGGAAAAATACAAATTAAAGTCGCGTGATGCCGCGTGATCCCGCGCGCGGACCGCGAGGGAAGCTGGCCAAGTCGAAGCACTGCCCACTGTACATTTACACAGGAACTTAAAGATTTGCGGAATCAACACACACAATTCTACTTCCTGTATTTTCAAACTAGGGGTTTACACAAAGTCCATCCATAGTACAGGACTGTAAAATAATATAAGGTCAGGGCCTAATTGGAAAATAATTCTAAATTCACAACATATATAAAACGGAGAGTGACGTCACCAGTCGAAATAGCTGTACCCCCCGAAGCTCACGGTATAATTCGAACACTGCAGCCAGCTTCAAAAGCAAGCAGCCCAGACCCTAAAATTGGGCATTTATAGCTAGCTGTAAAGGTAATTCACACACAATTATTTTTCTTTTGCAAAAATACATTTGGTAACTTCCGTAGACATCTGAAATTGGGTGGGGGTTAAAATTAGTAGAAAAAAAAACTATTGCATAACACAGTTTTAAGTTGTCGTATGTCTTTTTTGCTGTGGTATAGTCTTGATTTTTATATTTAGATGTCTTGAAAAGGTCTTAAAAGTCTTTAAATTTGCTCTTGGAAAATGTGCAGATACCCTGTAAGAACATCATGTACACCTGCCAAAACCCCTCCACCAGCAGCCCGTCAAATGACCTTAGCGACATCGTTTTCAAAACAATGAAAACGTTTGCACTTTATTGCACTTTAGTTTATTGCACTTTAAATTCTGTTCAGTTCTATTTCATATTTGTTGTAATTTTTTTCTGCTTTGTTGGAATAAAAAAAATAGTCTTATTTCAACTCAATTGTGGTTAATCACTATGCAAATATAAAATGTTTTGGATGGATACTACCTGTGAAGTTAACCAAGAATGGTATATAATGTGCAGGGATTGTAGTGAAAACAGTAAAGGGTAAAAGTGTGATTTCATGCGGTCCTTTAAAGGAGATTTCAAAATATCGAGATATGAATTGTATATCGTGAAATTGAGAAAATGTCGGGATATTCATTTTTTCCCATATCGCACAGCCCTACATGTAATACATGTAACCAGGGACAAATATCTGCATGACATATCTTAATGTCAAGTGCAACAAAGTACACCAATCCAACTCTCTTTCATAACTACGAAGATCACTAATAAATCAAACTAGGTGAATCTACCCCAATGTTTTGTGTGGAATGGTGAAGTCTAATGAAATGATTACAAATTGTTGGGGGGGGGAATTGTGCAACTGTGGTAATGTGGTAAAGACTATGATACACACAAAAACACAGAACTGACACAGACTTCTCTTCAGTCAAATGAAGCATGATCGCTGTACTCATTAAAAAATAATCATAACCATAATGTTCTATTTGCTTTTCCTTTATCCCATGGGAACAGCATGCACCACAAGCTACATGACCAGGGTAAACAGATTCTCTAAAGCCGTATTGTCCGGAATCACCTGGCCCAAAGGCACCTCAAGGCAAGGCTCTCCACTCCTGTGTCGCTTAGTGACCACACCGATAACACCTAAACTGTACAGGGAAGGAGCCTGAGGTCAGGCGTGGGGGCCTATTGAACCATGGATGTCCTATTTATGGCTGTCTGATTTGTTTACAGTAAGAAACTAATCATTAGGGCCTTTGGTTAACAGATGGCAAGAGTCGATTTAACAGGAGGAGTTTAAGGTTTAGCCTAAATAATGCAGTAAATGTAGTGTGCCTCATGCCATCTCACAGTATCTCTCAAGTATAATAAGAAAACAGTATCTCTCAGGTATAAGCATTTTATTCAGTAAAGCTAACATTTTAATGACAAAACACCTTGCATGTATAATAGCTTAGCATGCATAACAGCAATAACTTCAGAATTAATATTCTGTCTATTCGCTACTGTCAGAGACAGTGAGTCATGCTCTCACTAATGAACAGTTTGTTAAAACACACACCTTATTTACACATAACCTTATACAAACCTATCTCATCCCATCTGTCACAGAGATAGGCAAACTCACCTTTGGTCAGGCCATATTTTAAGAGAAAGGCAAAGGGGGAGAGGGTTGGTGTGTTATGAGGAAAGTGGTCAATATGACCACACACAAAGGTTTTATAGTAGATGTTTATAGAGGTGAATGACCTGCGGTGCTGAAATGACCACGACCCACACGCTTCAACAACTTAGACTTGACATCTGAAACATCTTGTTCAAATCACTTTACACAAACCTACAGGGTGAACAGGCTGTTAAGAGGCTGATCACTCAGTTGACTCATGAGAATGGCAAGAGGATTCTTTGATTAAAAGGTGAATGTCAGTGAGATGAAAAAAGCAAGGGGCTAAGTCTTTCTATTAAAACATTGTGACTAGATCAGTTTGCATTTTGTGTGTCTGACGTAGGCTATATTTTATCATCAATGCTTGTTCTTCATCTTTCTATTTCATGTACAACAGTGTTTCCCATACATTGACTTGTTTGTGGCGGCCCACCACAATATCAACATTGACCACCACACAATGTTTTTCCAGGTTGTACTAAATTGTGCTTTAATCTGGTTAGCATCATAACCATGCTGTGCTAATTTGTTAAAAACTGTTGCATTCAAGTTAATTCTGCAAACCTACCACCACAAATAGAATTACATTCTGTGGGAAACACTGTACAAATACCCAATAACCTCAACAGCAAGTACTCCAGTCTTGTCATTCTCCACATATGATTCAGTGTGTACGTTGTGGGTACTGTGAGTGAGGTGCCTGTGAGTACTGCTCTCAACTGTAAATCTACAGCAAAAGCAGCTCCATGTGAGCAAAAATAACAAGCGAGTGCTTCAGCGCGCGACTGCACCACGTGGTAGCTAGCGAACTGCGTGGAGAGCTGCGGATGCACCTTTGCCCACACACCATTCAAACGCACACAATGCCGAGTTCAACTCGGTTAGCTTCCCTCCCTCTCCCTCTCCTGCTCACCGTCCGTGAGTGGGAGTGTGTGCACTCCAAAGATTCCCATCTGCCAGTTAGCACCAATATCTCCTCGGCAGCTTGTCGATTCAAAAGGGCATTGGCCCTTCAAATTCCCTCCAGCGCTCTTATCGCCACTGGTTACCATAGCAACGGGGGCGCACGGCGCACAGGTAGTGAGAGTGTCTTTCAAAAACCCAAAGTGTAAAGCATTAGATCACTTTAGAGTGATTTACTTCTCATTTCGGGAAGTGATCTGCACAGATGAGTAAATGCTATTTATCTAGGTAATGGACACTACAATTTAAAAAAGCTCACATCAGTATTAAAGGATTTTGAGGTAACAGAGTGAATAAGAAGCCATTACTAAACATAACAACAACAAATGTGTTGTTGTGCTGTGTCTGTCACTAGTGCTTTCAAAACTACAACCAGGGTATAGTTTAATGTAAAGAATATATATAAACACCCCCGTTATGTCAAACAAAAAAGTAAGAAAGAAAGAAAGAAAGAAAAAAGAAAAGGGGAAAACCTTGAGCAGTACAACTGGAATCAGTAAAGTTCCCTTCATTGTTATACAATCAGAATAACAAGCCTCTCTGAGACTCTGAATATGTGAGACTCCCAAGCCTGGCTTTCAAAACTGTATGCCTGTCTGCACTCTGCACAATCCCTTACCAAACTGGAAACCCATTTGAGCTTGAGCACAGAGACCAATGCCATTTCACAGCTCCACACAACCACACCTCAGACACCAAGTCCACAAGCCCTGAGGCACCTGAGACACCTGAGAATGTGCAGCCCTTAACAATGTCTGGTGTTCCCTTACCTCTTTTCAAGGTGGCAGAAGCCAGGGGTGTTTCAAACCTTTACTGTAACAAAGGCCAGGTTAGTGACTGTCTTAACATACTTACTCAGCCTGGTGCAAAGTGTATCAGTTGACAGGGCAATTCCCTCTAAGTACTTCACATTGCACGCGGCATGCACTTTGCTCGCCACTAGGTTGCCATTGTTTGAGATAATGTCCAAAGGTTTTTTGTTGTGCTTGCCGCTGGGCTCAGCGCAAATTACCTATGATTTACAGTGTGCCGCGGTCACTTGCCGCGGCCACTTGCACTGCACTTTGCTCAGTACAACGGCAGACCAGTTCTTGCATGCACAAGCCATTGAAAATATTTTGTTTCATAGCACAGCACTGCCGTTTGCGCGGGTAATGTGAACCCCCTTAACGTGAAAGGAGGTGAAAAGGGACAGCAAGAGCATACTCCACAATGCCAAGTCTATTTGTACTCTACAATGCCAAGTCTATTTGTGTTTTAGATAAAACAAATACAAGTTCTTAGCATTAATCAATGTACAATAACCTCATTTGGAGTAATTTCTAACAACCCCATGTACAACATCTAACTGGCTGCATACTTATTTAACAGAGACCTTGGCCTTGCCAACAAAGTCAACTAAGTCAACAAAGTAACAAATCATGTCAACAAATGCACCCATCCATAATACATCACATCATGGACCAGATGACTGATTCCAATGACGTATGTGAGTTTGAAACAAATATTTAAAGCTGAGTAGCAAGTCTGTGGTCGTACTATAGATCCGACAAAGAGCTTACATTTTTATAAACACCGCTATTAAGTGTCAGAGTGGTGTGGCTTAATAAGGTCTTCACAACACTGCTAACAATAGGGCAGTAATGAACTGGCTTTGTCATGCTTGCATTGCCATTATTCCTATTAGCAGATAAACAAAGGATTTTCCCAAAAAAGAAGGGTTGTCAATTAAAGCTTCATCACAGTGTCAGTCCTTACACTAAATACATAATAAACACAAGCACGCACACAAACACAGAACAACAGCTTGCTTTGTCATCTTCCCACAACTTCCCCACTGTGTCTCTGTGTGTGTGTGTGTGTGTGTGTGTGTGCATGTGTGCGTGTGTGTGTGTGTGAGAGAGAGAGAGAGTTCACATTTGCACAGAGATTGGATATATTCATGTACATGTTATTTTTGTACTGACTTACTTATATAAAAGAAAGAAAGAGATGCAGTCTCACCAAGCCCTGACATACAAAGGCTAACGAAAACCTGATTGAGCCTTTCTGCAGTGTCGTCTTCATGCATGCATGAAGACAATAGTTCTTTCTTTCTTCCTTTTTCTCTGTTGCTTTATTATTGTTCTACTCCATCTGAAACATTAACCGTGACTTAATTTAATGTGATGGGAGAGCATCTCATTCTGAAGCCAGAGGGATTTTCTTTCCTTTTTGTCTTTCTTCCATTCTTTAGAACTCAGTAGAGTAAGGGTCAATAGAGCCTTATTATTGAATGACTTTTCAGCCATTTTCCTTTTGTCATACAGTATGTGATGCGATCTAGGAAAACCCTTCACATAGTGTAGGGTAGCTGCTCCACAATTTTATTCACTATTATTATTTTTATTTTTTTAATAAAACATACTTGCCAAAGCACATCAGATAATGTATGTAATACTACTGCACAAATGTAAGTACAGGTAGGCTACATGTATTGAACACATATTTTGCAATAACTGCCAATTTGCAGAATCTTATGTTACTGTTAGTTATACCAAGGAATGCCTGTTTCATAAATAATGTTTCCCTCAACAAAAGTGGTGATATATTCTTTAGCTGACAAGATAGACACCAGAGAATTTGCATAGCACTGTGCAGAGCAGGCCTGTGGCAGGAGCCAGACCCATTAGCTTTGACCTTTGACCTGGGTAATGGGAAATAAATTCAATACACCAGGACGCAAGCTGCTGCCATACTCAAGTGATCTGCACAGAGGTCCTTGGGTGTATGTCAATCAGGGCCGAGCACACTAGGCCGTCTCCAAAGGCAGCCTTGGCCTGATTGCCACTGGCCCTTAGTATGGATGGATGTAAAGCCCTGCGGAACATCCTCTCTCCTGCCATAGGTTTTACCATCCCACACAAGAGGTCACGCAGGCTAAAGACCAGGCACAGAGAAGCAACTATCACATTGCTCAGGCATTCGCCATCTGCCCACTCACAAAGGGACACAATATTCAAGTTGACTATGGTAAACCCACAACAATACATCTTGAATCTCCTTATATAGTTCCATTATGAACAAGTACCTGTTAGTATCTTATACATAAATCATATAATATAATATATAGTTTTTATATATATAGTCCTACAGCAAGTAATGGTATTGTCAGAACACAGATTGGGAATCAAGAGCAGATCCAGTCAAACTAGCAGTAGTGATGTTACCCATGAACCAGTTTGGAGTGAAGCTTTGTATCGGAGCTTGATTTGTTTTGTGATAAGCACGTGATCAGTGACGTCCAAAGCTTCGTTTCACACACACCCACGTGACTGCTTCGAAATTTAATTCAAAGCATTAAAGTTGCGCAACACGGGGAGCGCCGTTGTGGGTTGTTGAAGAAGAGCCAACAGACTCAATAGTGCTGCTGACACGAAAGCTTATAGCCCGGGCTTTTAGCTCAATTATCAGCACGCTCAACTCTCGATGTATGTGCATGTCCATTCTTTATTCATCTCCCTTCTAAATTTATGTATTGTTTACGAATACAAGAAATGTTCACAGCCAAAATACTACCTTTATTGTTTTTGTAGAGAAGGCAATTACATTTGTATTTGTGCAGGGTACAAAGTAGGCTTAGTTAGGCCTATTTATGACATTTATTTAATAATTCATGCTCAATATTTTATTCATCTTCGACATTCGACATTCATGGCTAATGTCTGAAACACTTCGTGACACAATGCTATCCTTTCAGCATTCACCAGCGAGGTCCTCAGAGTTCTGAAGCTTCGAGTACTGAACCTTTTTTCGATACAATTGGATTGAAAGCTTCACTGGTTCAGAAAGCTTCAGTTCGCCATCACTAACTGGCAGAGAACAAATCACTAAATCAACCATCAGGCAAAAACACAGTCCAGGAACAGGCAGAGTTCATAGGCAGACAGGTACAGGTAAACAATCCAAAACAACAGTCAGAAGGCTTGGTCAAAACAGGCAGGGTCCAGAACTGGAGAAAAGTTAGTCTTTTACTCACAAAGTAAGCCAGGCAACAAACATAAACTGTGACAATCCAACAAACTAAACTAAACCAGGCAGGGTTTAAATACCCAAACTGATTGACACAATAAGGGACAGGTGAACAGAAAAAATGGAGGGGAAAGAACAAGGACAGGAAGTTGCCCAAATAAGTTTATGGGAGTGGCTCTGGGCACATGACAGCACATGGTTAGATCAACAAAACAAACAAAACAAAGAACTGTCATCACATTGACAGGTAGGGGGAGCCAAAAACTAAAGTCCAGGTGAGGATCCTGACAGGTATAATGTCACAAAGCCACTAGAGTAGTAAGGTTGCAATTGTGTCTTCCCAAAATATTATTGTCACTTTGACTGCCACTTTAACTTGTTCAATTAAGTTTAGAAAATACTGTAGTTTAGCTTGGGTTAATTAGATTACAGTCTGAAAAGGCATGTGCAACCCACTTATTTGCATTGTGTCTAAAACAAATGTCAGTTAATAAATCTCACTCACAATATATTGGAATGGAACAAAAGAAAGTGATAATTGTTAAACACCATCCTGGCTTTCAAATTGTCAAAAGGGTAATCCAATGCAACATATTTTCACACACAGCCACTTTTGATGAATTTAGCATTCTGTTAGGCACTGCCAGATCCTGCTAATTCAACAATCTGTTCTTGCAGTCCCGCATTTAACCACAAGATGGTGCTTATGATCTATACTTAAAAATAGCAATACCTCATCATCATCATCGACAGCTACCTACAACAAGCACTTATGGAACACTGATGAAACAAAACAATGTTGAACACAGAGCAGAAACTATGGAGACATAATTAGAAGGCATCCACTCCCAAAACTAAGGGCTAATTAGACTGGCATTTAAAGAAATGGACCTGGAAAGAAATGGTTCAGAGCTGGGACAAGAGTAGGGGATGGATGGAAAGTGCCAAAATGAAGACTCATATTTATGGATGAGTGTGGCACTTGAAGTAGATGGACCACTGAGGAGAGCCTTCAGATGTGGATGCCTGCTGCTTGCATGTCTCTGCCATGGGGAACAGGGGGCACTCAGGTGTCAAATGCATCCTGTAATGTCCTGCTGTTTTTTAAAGAAATCATTTTTATTTTAATTGATCGGTCCAACCGACAATTTGCATGTTTGCTTCATTAGGGGCAATGAAAACACAAAGGAATGAAATAGTTGGTGGCCTCAAAAGAATGCTGAGGCACAAAACCAGGGCACAATCATTACGTGTTATTACACGGCTCTTCACAATGCTGCAGAATACTCTATTCACTTGAATGGGCCTTCCCAACGTTTGGTGGTCTGATATGTCTCGATAACAGACCATTGCTAAGTATAACAGACCGCTGTCAAGGAAAATGGGTTTTGTGCTTCTAATTCACGTCTTTCATACCACTCCGCAATTAGTCAAGTCACTTCTTGCAATGGAACTTCATTCAAAAGTGAAAGCAGACAGCTTCTGTGTTCTAAAGAATGTTTTGATTCAAGTTCAGCGTGTGTTTGAACTATTTGTTTCTGCAAAAGCCACGCTGAAACGGTAACAAATAAATGTAAAGAGTCATATCGTGTGGAGTTTATTTTTTCATTTTGGCAAGTAGCTGTGTAATAAGCAGATAATGTATAGAATGCCGGTCATTATCGAAAAATAAGTCCCGACAGGGCAAACAGAACCCTGACACGCCCAAGTAGTGGTGCTTTGCCTAGATCAGGGATGTCAAAGTCAAATACATTTAGAGGGCCAAAAAACCAAATTTGCTACAAGCCGAGGGCCGGACTGGTTCAATGTTTATTAAAACATATTAAAATGACTGCACGTAACCTATTGAACCAAGACGTGTACTGTCTTTTATTTAATGATTAAATTAATAATGACTGTGACTGAAGTGCGGGCAAAGTTTGCACAAATGTACGATTTTTCCCATCCTCACCGACCTTGTCATAAAACTTGTTTAAATGATCATATGATGCCTCCTTGTTGCTTTGTCGTCTACATCAGCCTTTCTCAAACTTCTTTGACCTGAGGCCCAGTCAAGGCATACTTTGGGGTCATAGGGCCCACCTACATGAACCCACCCCCTCCTCCCACCCCCCATTAAATTATCATAATGATATCACAATTATTATTATTTTTATACTATATTGCTATCCATGCACTTCAAAACAGTCAATGTTTAAAGTGCAAAGATTGTTCACAAAAGTTTGTGAAAACATGCACATCAGAGTACTGAAATACTTCTCAAAACAACAGCAGTTATATGAATGCCGTTGTTTTGGGATGTTTCCCTCATGCAAGCATCATACACTGATAGAATATTTATATGCTATTTAATTACATTTAATTTGAATGCCTGAATGTAAGGATTCAGGAGACAAAATACCAGCTTGTGTGAATGGTAAATGGCGGATCAGATCATGCGTAAATCACTGATCTGGAGATTTTTAGCTATCTTTAACTAAGACTAATTAATAGCTTTTGGCTGACTTTAATACTTAATGCCAAACAGTGTTTTATATAGTCTGTGCTCTGTTTTTTTATGGAAGTTGCATAAATCCACGTCGTTCTATTAAATGTCGTTTCATAATTAGCCTTCCAATAGGTTGAAGCTTAGCTTTGCTACCAACTTGCACACGCATGCATTGAATAAACGCTCATACCACAACTTAATTCTATGCCTCTATGTTTGATGACACCAAATTAACAAGTATTTCCTACTAATTGCAGAAATGTTTGTTTTCTTTTTCTGTCCGCGGCTCCTTGACCAATTGCGCAGCAAATTATCAGACGATGGCCCGGGAATAATTTCACTCTGCAGACCATTGTCCACATTGCGGACCGCGGCCCATAGTTTGACAAATGGTGACCTGCATGCTGCCATATTAAGGCCTTTTTACGGTGTGTTTTAGCCGGGTTTTCGCATGGGAGGCTCTGTAGAAATCTGGCACCCTATTCAACGAAGTTAAACTGAAAGAGTGTGCCGTTCACAGATACCAGAATGAACGAGTTCACAGTAACGTTCATCAGGCAGTAGTAGCCTAATACAGTACGTTCAGTTTACGTTCGCTCAAAATACATATGAACGAGTGACTTTCGTTCAATGAACGCGTTCAGGCACAACACTGGGGAGGGGGGTAGCTGAAAGTTGACATCTGCCCTGACTGAATACTGATGAATAATGAAGCCGAGGCCCACTTGCGGAGCCGCAGTGAGTTTGTGGGCTACCGTTGCATTGTGGGGAATGGAGTATTGATGCGCAAAACAGCAGCCGGCGGCTGTGGCCTGCGGGCCGGTTCTAATACTAATCAAATATCATCCCGGGGGCCTTGACTTTGACATATCTAGTATATACCATAGTATTTACCCCTGATTTCTAAATAAGGCCCATCAGTAAAATAACAGAGGTCATGCAGTGATGTGATAATCATGAGATGCGCAGCGAAGCGGCGGTCATATTACATTACATTACATTACATTACATTTGGCTGACGCTTTTTAGCCAAAGCGACTAACAACATAGTAAACAGTTTAAGTTTTAGAGCAGTTCTCAACAATTTTAGGACAATTTAAAAACATTAGAGTACAGTAAGAATAAGTGCATCAGTGAGTGCTGTTTTTAACAGTTACTTGTCAGTTTGAGACAGCTGGTGAGTGCTAGGATCAGTAAGACTTGTTGTAAGTGTTGCTATGAGAGGAGATGTTCTCTAAAGAGCTGGGTCTTCAGGAGTTTTCTGAAAATGGAGAAGGATGTCTCTGCCCTTGTAGGAGCTGGCAGTGTGTTCCACCAACGAGGAACAACAGATGAGAAAAAAGTTTGGATTGGCTTGAGCGTGCGGGTGGTAGAGCTAGGCGTCGTTCGTCTGAGGAGTGCAGCGGTCTGGAGGTAGCGTATGTCTGTATGAGGGGCATTCAAGTAGGTGGGAGCAGAACCGAGACTACTTTGTAGGCAAGCGTTAGAGCCTTGAATTTGATGTGGGCCGCCATAGGTAGCCAGTGTAGCTGGATGAGCAGCGGGTAACATGTGCCCTTTTGGGTTGGTTGTAGACCAGAAGCGCCGCCCGGCGTTCTGGATCATCTGAAGTGGTTTCACTCTCATGGCTAGGAGACCTGTCAGGAGGGCATTGCAGTAGTCGAGTCGCGGAGATGACTATTGCCTGAACCAGAAATTGGGTAGCATCTTAAGTCCTGATTTTCCGTATGTTGTAGAGTGCTAAACGGCATGACCGGGCGACTGAGGCAACATGATCTGAGAAGTTTAGTTGGTTGTCGAGAACAACTCCTAGATTTTTTGCAGTCCTGGTAGGTGAAACAGACAGGGAGTCAAATTTGATGTTGATGTCGTGATGTATGGTAGGTTTAGCTGGGAGGACCAGTAGTTCAGTCTTTGAGAGGTTCAACTGGAGGTGGTGTGCCTTCATCCATGTAGCTATGTCTGAGAGGCAATCCGAGATCCGTGCTGAAACCAAGGGGTCATCAGGTGGAAAGGACAGATAGAGCTGTGTGTCGTCTGCATTGCATAGCTGACCAAGCCATGATACGTTAAACGAGCGTCCTGTGAGGTAGGATTCAAACCAGGAGAGAGCAGAACCGGAGATTCCAATGTTAGCGAGTATAGAGAGAAGGATGCGGTGATTAACCGTGTCAAAGGCAGCCGATAAGTCAAGCAGAATGAGTACTGATGACCGAGCGGTCGCTCTGGCTTCTTTTAAGGCTTCTGTTACAGACAACAGAGCCGTTTCGGTAGAGTGGCCGCTTTTGAACCCAGACTGATTTGGATCCAGAAGGTTGTTCTGTGAAAGGAAGTCAGAGACCTGTTTGGAGACTGCTCGTTCAATGCCTTTGGATAGGAAAGGCAGGAGTGAGACAGGGCGGTAGTTCTCGACTTGAGCAGGGTTGAGAGAAGCTTTCTTAAGTAACGGTGTAACCCGGGCCATTTTGAACGCTGTTGGAAATGTGCAACATCATATAGGTTTAGTCAGATTTTTTTTTTTCTTTTTTGCATGTCCAAATTTCCGTCAAGGATTCTCGGGACACTGTAAGACCGGGGTACACAAAACTTGGTGGGCATGTAACCCCACATGGATAGCATGGAACCTCCTTTTTTCGTTTTGATCTGTAGCCCCCCCGCTGGACTGGACCCCCGTAAGGAGGGTAGGGCAGACACAGTTTTCTGTGAATATCTCGAGAACCGTAGGGTTTAGGAGGACCATTTTTTTTTGTATGTTGATCTCAAAGGGCCATGTAAACCCATTCCATAACCACTCATTTCATGTATAGCTCCACCTAGTTAAACACAAAAAAGTAAAAATGAGGTGTTGTAATTGCAGGTATCTGTGACCTAACATAGTCAAAACTGCACGAAAATTGGAAGTGTAGGATCATTATGACACCCTCTGAATGCACGCCAAGTTTCATGGAAATACGTTTATGGGGGGCCACACAATAAATTAATTTATGTCACTATACACCAACTGGCCTGTAGGTGGCCGGAGACAGTTTTCTGTGAATATCTCGAGAACCGTAGGGCCTAGGAGGTCCACCTTTTTTTAGTATGTTGGTCTTAAGGGGGCATGTCAACCTATCCCATTGCCACTTATTTCATGTATAGTGCCACCTAGTAAAAAGCAAAACATTAGGTGTTTTCATCACAATATCTCTGGCTGACATGGTCAAAACTGCACGAAATTGAAAGTGTAGGATCATTATGACACCCTCCAAATGCATGCCAAGTTTCGTGGACTTTCGTTCATGGGGGACCTTACAATAAAATAATTTATGTGTACATTTAGTGACCGTACACCAACAAGGATTCCCGGGACACTGAAAGACCGGGGTACACAAAATTTGGTGGGCATGTAACCCCACATGGATAGCATGGAACCATCGCTTTTCGTTTTGATCTGTAGCCCCCCCCCCCTCCCCGCTGGACTGAACCCCCCGAAAGGAGGGTAGGGCAGACACAGTTTTCTGTGAATATCTTGAGAACCGTAGGGCCTAGGATGACCAATTTTTTGCGTATGTTTGCCTCCAGGGGTCATGTAAACCCATTCCATATGCACACATGTGCATAAACAGATACACACGCACACACATACATTCACAGCAATCCTACGTATGACACATACTCATCCAGTAGACATATATACGCATGCATGCACATGCACACACACAGGCACATAAACAGGCAAACACACAAGCACATGCACTTGCACACACACATAAACATAAACATGTACACGCACACATGCACACAATTCAAGAATTTATCAGAATTATGAACAGGTAAGATGGGGGTGGGGTTGTATAAAATGAATTTTACATGTGAAATCTATGAACTAATCATGTCTTGGTACTTGTTGTCTAGCAGATACCAGTGAGAATTGATTGTGCACAATGCAATTTAGTGATAGAATCAAATATGCCTTTCAGCGAGATTTATTTTTGTGGAAAAAATGTGCTGGACTGGGCGGCGGTCATATTTTGTACCGCTCTGCGGTACATCTAGTTCAGTGTTTTTCAACCACTGTGCCGTGAGAGATCATCAGGTGTGCCGCAGAAAATTACCCAAATGTCACTCACTGGTCCAGAAAAGCAACTGTTGCATCAAAGAATTTATAACGACATGCTCTCATTGATTGTATGATTGCACTATTTGTGGTATGCAGGCATTGTTCAACGGGGGCCCCATATCCAGTATTTACAGAATCATCACATATCCAGTTCATAACAACAATTAAATTAGATATAATCGCCTACAAATGAAACAGAGGGCACTTGTTTTATTGAGCAGGTCTTGCATAGAAGCCATAATAAGGCCATATCTGTATTATTTGAAATTTTAGGCTATTGTATGTTTATTTTTTCTTCACACAGGATGTTAGTGTGCCATGGGACATTTTAAATGTCAAAAGTGTGCCGTGGCACAAAAAAGGTTGAAAAACACTGCACGAATTAGCTGATCTAGCTGGCTTAAGAATTGTGCTAATTAGATTCAGCTGATAAAGTGAAGGGTTGGAACCAAAATGTGACAGGACTTTTCCTTTCTGAAGCCGGACTTTCACATCATAATCATGTGTGATAATCATGCTTTGTAATTGCCATCTTTTTTTTTCTTAGTTGAGTTACCAACATTCTGCCATCTTGTTCAACTCTAGTTGAGTTACCAACATCTGCCATTCTTGCCATCTTTCTTTTTTTTTAGTTGAGTTACCAACATTCTGAGTTGGGCCCTCTATATTCTTCATGGGGCACAGTGGCACATGCTTGACACATCAGCTTTTTGTGTGAGGTTGGAGCCCCATGTCGTGACATCCAGTAGGTGCCCTTTTTCAAATGTAGAGTAACCAAACTCTCTTCTCAAACTGAGTGAGTGAGTGTGGTAATGCTACACACTACTATGCTATGGAACTACTTAAAGAGTGCAATCATGCAAAGAGAGTAGCCTCCTCACGTTGTTTAAATTGTTTGCTAAGTGAGTTTTTAGCAAGTGTGAAGTAAATCCATTTGTTATTTGAGTGATATACATTAACAGTCTTTGTGTACGTGTGTGTGTGTTTGTGTGTGTTTAAATACAATGGTTCAGATATGTTGCATGCTAAACTCAGTGAATGGCCATTTTACACCCTATCAACTTTAGGCTAAAGCACAGCTGGCGTGAATGGCTAGCACACTCATGGCTATGTTGAACAACTTTCAAGGATTCAGTGTTTCAAGGTAAGCCTATAGCTTTGTACGAAAAAATAACTAAAATTAAGTTAGGACCACCAAGCTTTTCCCTTGAAAAACATAGAAATCATAGGCCTACCTAACACAACTCACAACTTCTTGCTAACCTGGCGAAAAATAAGGATCTTTGCTCGAAGTCGTGGCTGCACGTGCGCAGCTTGAAAATTGAGATCGCCATAGACATGCATATCAATAACTTTTGATATAATATTAGAAGTATACTGTGTGTTGTGGATAGACTCACTCACCATTGCCCACAGTTTCATGGGCCACAGATGCCGTCTTCAGAGTTCGCGCGACTCTCCCGCATCTCGGTATATTCAGAACCTCGGAGAGCGACGGTCTCGTGCTGCCAGCATTTTGATGTGCTCCTGGGCGATGTTCCCGTCTGAGGTGGTTACTCCTTTCATGGTCCGGATTTATGTCAATCTCGACAATATTGTTCCCGGTTTGGTTCAAGGCTGATGTTACTGAACCCATCGTTAGTGACACTATAAAAGTTGGGTTAATTGCTCTGAATAACTGTAATGCTATCTTAGTGTAGCCTAGATGCTGGTTGAAACTAGCCTAAAGCATAGGCTACGACCAGCCGTGGTGGTACAAATCCAAACATTTTACCGTGTCCTTTGAAAAATCACTTCCTCTTCATTCTGATTTTTATGATTCATGTGGAAAATGCCATTTGACGTAGAGAGCGTCATCACTGTAAGCGGATTCACTTGTTTCACTTTTCCACTTAGTTAACCCAGTATATCCCCCTGGAGTAGAGTCTGATGCAAACTGGCACGCGTCTGATAAGGGCTAGACCGGTTAAAAGTGCAGGGAAACGCCGGAAACACTGGCTATTCATTATTGAGTGGCATCTTGTCAGTAACATCGCCTGTGTGTTTCATTCAGGATCTAGGATCCGGCACATTGCACTCATGACCTACGATAATAAATATTTTAGACTAGCGGGGGTTACTGATGCATGTTTGAAGTTGGGGGTTGCAGCAGATTTCTGTTTACTTGACGTAGGCATAAGCCCTATTTACATCAATCAACAACTTCAGAAAAGTGAAGTAGGCTAATCCATGCTCGTTCTCTTCCTAAACACACAATAATTATCCTTAATTTGAAAGCCATTACTAAAATAGAGTTCCTGATATTATTCTGCATTCTATTTCCATCTTCTATGCCTATTTTGCATCTAGCCTGTCTGTTTACAAATCAAATAGGCACAAAACGTCAAGTCATATTCATGCACAAGGCAACTAATGTATAACCTATAGGCTACTGAAAGACACTAAAGGGAATGAGTAGGCTAATATAGCTCTACTGTTCTAAAATGTACCAGCAATGTAGGAAGGTATAGCCAACAGGAATAAAATATTTCCAGCAACAGTTTATGTTGTTTCAGTTGTCCTATAGATAGGACAGGTATGATAAGGGATCAGATTCCAAAAGTAATTCAGTGGAAATGCATGGATTCCAGTTGCTGCTACTGGAAGAAACTGGAATCCATGCATTTCCACTGAATTATTTTTGGAATCTGATCCCTTATCATACCTGTTCATTCTTACTCGTTGCTCGACTTATCGTGACTAAATTCAAGATGGCTGCAAACGCTAAACTTCGTGAAGATACTGTCTGTATAAATCGTCTTGTAAGTAAGTCAAAGTTCTCAATGTCTCGTTTTAAATGTCAGGGCCCTCGAAAGTCTACCAATGAAGTGTGGAGATACATTGAGCCTCGTAAATGGGTGTAAAACAGTGATTTATTTGCATGGCTAGCCCGATGCCGAAGCACCACTATTGAAAAAGCTGTTGGTAGCATCGGCTAACTAGCGCCAGATTTTGGAGTGCAGGGGACAAGCCGAGATGGGCTATGAGATATACGTTCACACTCGGTATCATGTTTCAATACACTTTAGGTCAATATCACACCGGAATTCTCCTTTAAGACTGGGACTACTATCACTTGGGGGTCAAATGTGAGAAAACACTGGTAAAGAGGGTATTTTGCCTAATTTTAGGTGCTAATTCTGAATATCATATTTACTTAGCTGATTATTTAGTTTTAAACCTGCTAATTAGCATTTGCGGCCTAAAACTGGCCTCCATAGGCAACATAGAACGGGTGAATAGGGTAAAAAATGTAACTCCTTGATATTCTTATGAAACTTTACTAGTTGATTATTTATGTAGAGACAATATTTTCTTGCATTACAAGTTTTCTGAAAATATATGTTTATGGATGTTATTTAACAATATCTCATTAATTATACACTAATTTGCATACATTTCAATTACAAAAAAAGAGACATCTGAATATTGGATAGTTATCATTGAATGTAGTCAGGTTCAGGTTTGCCTTCAGAACTTTCTGGATTCAGAGCCTTAAAAAAATGGGTTGTTCAAGCGCCAGTCCCAGGTTATGCCGATTTCAGTCGTCCCTTTATCTTAGAGACGGATGCAAGCCATGCAGGATTGGGGACAGTTCTGTGACAGGAGGAGGATGGGTTACGGCGACCAATAGCCTTTGCTAGCCGGGGCTTGCGGCCAAGTGAGAGGAACATGTCAAATTATAGTGCCATGAAACTCAAACTCCTTGCAGTCAAGTGGGCAATCACAGAAAAAAAATGCAAGTATCTCCTGGGCAACAAGTTCACCATGTACACTGACAACAATCCCCTCCAATACCTGCAGTCAGCGAAACTGGGTGCTCTGGAACAGTGCTGGGTTTCTCAGCTTGCCCTCTTTGATTACAACATCAAATATCGTCCTGGGACAGCTAATCGCAATGCCGATGCCCTTTCTAGGCTTCCCAGCCCCACTAACACTGTGTCACACGGCCTGGATGTCCCCATACGGCTTGGACGTTGCCGTAGCCAACATATAAGCCTCGACTGCACCTATCCAAGACTTGGATGAAAGAATCTTGTATGGTGGACACCATCCCTGGTCGAACCAAAAGAGACCTGAAAGTCCTGAAAGGGACTGATCCCTGTATTTCCAGATACCTGTGGTTTTTGCGACAGGGACGACCACCTACCCGTTAAGACAAGTGGAGTGAACCAAGAGAAGTCCAGCAGCTGATAAAGCAGTGGCCCCAGATGCAGGAAGTGGATGGGACCTTGTCTCGAGCGATCCAGGCTGCTCCTTCCAGGGATCCAGTGCTGCAGCTTTTACTGGCCAAGGTGTTGTGAGTCGAAGTGCTCACTAGCCTACACAACAACCATGGCCATCTGGGGGTGGACAGGACCACAGATTTGATATGCCAGAGGTGCTACTGGCCCCAGATGTGGCATGAGGTGCAAAAGTGGTGTTCTGAGTGTGAGCACTGTGAGGTTGCTAAAGCAAGACAACCCAAGCCACAACCTTCTTGGGAAATCTGTTAGCCACTAAGCCTTTGTAGATAATCTTCATTGACTTTACTCTGTTGGATTGGGCTAGCACAGGACAAGAGAATGTTTTGGTAGTCACAAATGTTTTCTCAAAGTTGACCCAGGCCTTTCCCACCCCTGATCAGAGAGCTTCCACCGTAGCTAAGATTCTAACGGAGAGATGGTTTCATGTGTATGGCGTGCCAAGGAGAATCCACTCTGATCAGGGGCGCAGCTTTGAGGGGGAGCTGTTGAAGCACCTATGTGACATCTACAGCATAACAAAGAGTAGAACCACCACTTATCATCCAGAGGGGAACGGTCAATGTGAACATTTCAACATGACACTTCATGACTTGCTCAGGACCTTATCCCCTGAAAAGAAGCGTAAATGGCCCCAGTTGCTCCCTCAGCTCCTGTTCGCCTATAATACCACCATGTACCAGTCCACACAGCACTCCCCATACGAGCTGATGTTCGGTCAGAAGCCAGTTACCAGTCGACCACCTACATGGAAATACTGGAGGTACAGTATGTAAGTGACTTTGGTCAAGAAGTGTCTGCTAAATGTAATGTACATGTACACTCTTTTGCCAGAACCATTTTCATGGTCGCCACAAAATCCAGGATACATGGGTGTCCGCCAAGTATGAAATTGTGGAGTGTCTGGATGGAATTGGCACACACTATAAGATCAGGCAATATGGGGAGGAGGGCCCCCTTAAGACCATGCATCGCTCCGAGCTTAAACCTGTTCCCACCAGTCAAGATTCATCCAGCCCATCAGCACTGGCTGCTCCACAGCCTCATAGGGGTATCAGGAGGGAGCCAGGCCTCGGTAACCCTGCAGTTGGAGACCCGTTGAGGGTAGCCATAGTCCACACCAGGACTGGTGCTTAGCATCACAGTGACCAAGATGATGTTAACTTTAGCCTTGACCAACTGTCCCAGGCTCATTTGGAGGGCGTACCAGATTAAAGAGAGCAAATGCACATGGTTTAGTGTCTGACCAATGTTTTCCCTTGAGTTAGTTGTTTTTTGTATTAGTTCAGGCTGTGAGAGGGCCATCTGTCTGTTTGTAACTTATATCCGTGGTTTGTTTGTTTGTTTGTACCTCATATTCTTTTGTTTGTTAATTTTGCCTATACTGCTACTTAACTCATTGAGTGCCAAATACGTAATATTACGTTTTTCCTTCCCATGCGTTGAGTGCCAAAAACGTAATATTACGTTTTTAGCTTTTTTTTTAAATTACGAAACTAGACACTCTAACACACCTTATATGTGATTTTGGGAACTCTGTGATGAATGGAAATGAAATATATGACGATAGAAAACTCCTTTTATCATAACTCGGTTGCCGCTTTGGGTCGAATCAGTGATGCATGCACGTCAGGTCAAAACCAGGCCATTTTCGTGGGTCTATCACTAGGTGGCAGTCTCGCCAGGTCTCGCTGTAAGTAACAGGCAACACTTCATATTTCATGAATATAGTAAGTAAGTAACAGGCAACACTTCATATTTCATGAAAGACGTTATATCTCCATTTCTAGAAAAAAACAGTGATTTTGATGAAAACTAGCCACTGTTTAGCTTGGGATTTCTCAGGAACAGAGGCGTGTAGAAATACACGGTTTGCACCCACCGAGAGCTTAAAGTCTCACCTTTTAAACAAGCCATTGTATGTGTTCATAGCTATAACACAGAATATGCTGTGGCTGTACAAAAATCATCAACAGTGGTCTGGTCTAGATTGCTGGCACTCTAGGACAAAGCTCCCGAAAACAGCTTGGCATTCAATGAGTTAACTACCCATGCCTGACACCTAGTGGTGTACTGTGTTGTGTTGTTGTGTTGTGTCCAAGACAAATTTCTCTTAAAGAGGCCCTATGCAACAATTTTAGCAAAAATGACCTTAATTATGCAGGTTATGAGTCATTCTGATGGTTCTACAACACTTTTTGGGTTGTTTGGTGGGTGCTTCGTCTCCCCCTAGTGCTTCTCCGCGGAAAAAATGAATAAGCAACTTTCTGGTCGCGGTCCGAACGCATCCGGATGTAACTCGGCGGAAATACTCGAAAATGTAGTCAGATTGTAGTTTCTAAGAAGACTGCAAAACGGACTCCGACTTGGCTTTGTTGCTGTTGAAATTGTAAGTAGCCTACCCTTGGGTGTACTTCGTTTTTGTAATGTGATTTGATAGTCTCTTGAACAATATGTTTGCTCAACCGTTTTATTGTGAGCCCTATGTGTTTAGCTTGGTTTATTGATGGCTAGTTCGCTAGCTAGGGGGGTTTAGCGTAGCAGTCACTTGCTACCGAAGCTGCAGGGGGAGCTACAGTGTATGTCAGGAAAAATGGCAGCCCAAATCAGGCGAAAACCCAGAAACAGCGAAGGAATAACCAGACCTGCATAGGGCTTCTTTAAGGTAGACAACAGAATGACATGGCAGGTCAAGGAAAGCATCAAGGAAATCAAATATTAAGAAATAGTTTTTGACATAGGCAACAAGAGAGGAGGTGTTTTTACACTTTTCAGACACTCAAAGTTTGAAAACTATGGATATTGTTTTAGAACCAACAACCTTTCTACATTATCTGCGGGTTTTGTGTGCAAAAAGTGGAATTAAAAAAAATAGAAGAAAATGTGAAAATCAGTTTTTGGACTAGATATAATCGCTTATTTTAAAACATACAGATAAAAACACTAAAGATGGATTGTGAACATTTGAAGACAAAAAAATCTTGTTCCTTTAGCAAAATATGCAAAAAAAAACAATGTTTACATGAAAATCTAGCGGGAGCCTATTTTCCAAACACAACGTACTGTACTAGAGCAACTATGCTCGAACCAAAGCTGTTCGGACCAATCAAATCAGGCTTCATGATGATGGACAGGTGAGCAACAGCGCCTCGTCTATCACGTCATCTGAGCACACTTAGGTTGATTTTGTTCGCAACAAAAACGCTGTGGCTAGGAGACAGATGGCTTCTAAGACCCCAATGGAAAAATGCATATTATTTCAATGAGGTTTTATCACTGAAAACGATTATTTCTGAAAACTTTGGCCAAAGTTGAGATGTGGGAAAACTCATGGTTTCACTTTCATCAAGGGAAAACAGCGTGTTGCATTGTGACATGTTGTTGTTCAAACTTGTTCGTTTGAAATCTCTGATTGATCATCTGTTCGAGGGATTTGCGACAGCCTTCCCCAGCTGTTTATAACATGTTTGTAGCATATCGGTGTTCAACGGAATTATTTTTAAAAAACGGAAACGGAAATCCTAATTCCTAATAGCCTACCCTGCTACGTTTCGCTAACGGTTGTTGATGGCACAATAACTTTTTCAAGACCAGAAAACAATGTTAAGGTATATGTGGAGAAGAAGGATGGTTAGTGTGTTCTTCCTACATCTCACGGTAAGCTATTTCGTTGCTCTGATTGGTTACTGTAGGTCTATCCAATTGAGTGCAGAGGCATTCCCCCCCTGTATCGGTTGAAACACTCCCCATAATTACGTCCCAATTGAGCAGTATCAGACTCATATTCTGACTAGAACTTGAGTATGACAACATCAGGCTAATTCACAACTGCTGTCATTTGAAGACTTAATGATCAATAAAGACGACTGAGAATTAAGAAGTAATTTGACTGTCACTCAGTGGTGGATTGGGCTCCGAACCTGTAGTGTTGCGAAGACGGACATTGTCATCCTGATCTTCTTTTCATAGGTAGTGACGGGAGATGGGCTATTGCAGTCGTTGGTGTATAGTCTGTTGAGGAAGGGGCTGAGAACATAGCCCTGTGTTGGTGATGATGGTTGATGATGTTGTTGAGTCAATTATCACGGTCTACGGTCTGTTGCTGAGGAAGTTATGGATCCAGTGAATGAGAGGTGGGGGGATGATGAGGTGATGCAATTTCTTGATGAGCTGGTGACGATGGATTGTGTTGAAGGCGGAATTGAAGTCTATGAAAAGGTCTGAAGCAAACTTGCCAGGTGTCTGTAGGTGTTGAAGGATGGGATGGAGAAGGCATGCCACTGCGTCCTCCGTACCTCATCTGGGTCTGTATGCAAATTGATATGGGTCCAGGTGTTGTCTGACGGTTGTCAGGATGAGGTGGAGGATTAATTTTTCCAGGCATTTCATGATTATGGGTGTGAGTGCAATTGATCGATAATGGTTGGGCTCAGGGTTGGATTACTGCACGGGCCTACCGGGCCCAGGGGCCCAAGGGGTCAGGGGGCCCTGAAGCCCAAGCCTTTGCATGGAATCATTGCCTCAATATCAACAAATCAGGATGTAGGCTATGAATATGATTGAATTTAGTTTTGGCCATCCCCAAAATGCACCAGAATACAGGAAATCACATAAGTATAAGTATGTAGAAGTATATATACTTTTTTGATCCCATGAGGGAAATTTGGTTTCTGCATTTAACCCAATCGGTGAATTAGTGAAACACACTCAGCACACAGTGAGATGAAGCACACACTAATCCCAGCGCAGTGAGCTGCCTGCTTCAACGGCGGCGCTCGGGGAGCAGTGCCTTGCTCAAGGGCACTTCAGCCGCGGCCCACTGGTCGGGGCTCAAACCGGCAACCCTCCGGTTACAAGTCCAGAGTGCTAACCAGTGGGCCACGGCTGCCCACATCAAACAAATTAAAAATTTTCTGGGGGAGAACCCCCAAACCCTCCCTCCCACATATATGACAATAAGTGGGGGGCAAGGGCGTAGGTTTGGTCTCAGCTTTGGTGGGGACACATCCCCAACTCCTGTTGTCACAATACCAACATTAGTGTTTCAATACCAATACTAAGTGAAGAATCTCAATTTCGATACTTTTGCGATTTTCATCATTCATCATTCACATCAGTGGCAATCATAGAATTTGATTGTTATGTTGTTGTGGTATAACATAATGACTGAGCTAGGCTTAAGGCTAACAACAGTAGAATGCAATAGGCACAGTGATGGCTCATGATGCAATACAAGGAACAATCATAGCCAGAATTTTGTTAAAAGCAGACCAAAGGTCAAAGTCTGGTCAATTGTGATAGAAATGCTGTAACTTTATAGCCTGGGTGTTCCCATGCTGCCTTGCGCGCGATTTGATTCACGCTGCTAAGGCAGCCTGGAGACCATGGAGCAAATTTTAAAACCTGAGATAGGGAACCAATCACAGAACAGGGGGAAAGCAAGACGATGATGAGCTATGCACAGACGCATTTGATAGACATCCGTGGCACCCAATAAACGGATCTGGGCATTTTTTTCAAATACGAGAAAATGAACGTTTGGTTCCCAGACCACGTCTAATTGAGAAGTGGTGGCACTAGCCAGGCTAGTAACTTTAGGCTTAGGCCTACTCATTAAAATTAACAGAGAGCCCACTACCTGTATATTGCAACCCAAAACTTAGACATGTCAAGATTTCTGAAACATGTAATATGTATTTCAAATACAAAATAGTATTTTGTCATTTTTATTTTATTGGGTTGAAGGAAATGGCTCTGTATTTTGTATCAAAATACTTTATTGGTGTGTATTTTTGTATTTTAAAAATAGATAGGTAAAGTAGATACTACTTGATGAATAATTGGTAATTAGGCAACAATGGTTAATGTGAGATGGCTAATGTGAGAACAGCTGTGTTCAACGACATCCACAGCTTTTCAGTGACGGCCTTTGCTGAAGCATCAGCTCTGGTCTGAAGTATAAGTACTCTTTTGATCCCGTGAGGGAAATTTGGTCTCTGCATTTATCCCAATCTGTGAATTAGTGAAACACACTCAGCACACAGTGAGGTACCCACTAATCACGGCGCAGTGAGCTGCCTGCAACAACAGCGGCGCTCAGGGAGCAGTGAGGTGCCTTGCTCAAGGGAACTTCACTTCACTTCAGCCATGCCTACTGATCAGGGTTTGAACCGGCAACCCTCCAGTCACAAGTCCGAAGTGCTAACCAGTAGGCCACGGCTGTCCTGAAGCACTGAAGTCGTCCGCAAGTAAAGATGAGCAAGGTTACCTGTGCAAGTTCACATAAGGACACCGACAAAGGCAACAATGTCCTTTTGTAACCAAGCCAATTAACAGAAAAAATGTCAGATATCTCAATGAACCACAATGACATCAATAGATGGTAAAGTGTTGAGTGTGTTTGAATTCCCTGTAGCATCCTTTTCTGCATTGCACAGTGGGGAGAAGTTCACCTTGTTTAATGAAATAACAATTATATTTCCTTATTAGCTGCATACTTGAGGTTGGAGATATTAAGGCAAGCCAAGTTTCTCACATACTGGAAGTTCAAGATATACAGCCTTATGATTTTCTTATTCAGTTCTACACTGGAGTTGAATTACGAAATTCGGCACAAATACACAATTATGATTTTGGCCTATTGATTATAATGTGGTTAATTCTAAGTATAAGTATATTTTAATCTCTGCATTTATCCCAATCCGTGAATTAGTGAAACACTCAGCACACAGTGAGGTGAAGCACACACTAATCCCGGCGCAGTGAGCTGCCTGCAACAACAGCAGCGCTTGGGTAGCAATGAGGGGTCGGGGTTCGAATCGGCAACCCTCCGTTTACAAGTCCGAAGTGCTAACCAGTAGGCCACGGCTGCCGAATTGAAAGCTCTGTCAGTCAAATTCAATATCAACATTTTTTACTTTGGCCTTTTATGGGGTATGTATTGGCAGACAGCCCTGGTAACTTACCGTTGTCGTTGACACACCTGCTCGCTTGACTGCCACTGCAAAGTAGCCTGTGCATTGGCATTCTCCATGCGTGTAGCCTGCGTGTCAGATAACCCTGACGTTTCTTGTATTGTCGTGCTGGCTGTCGGAATGATCAGCAGTAGGCCTACAAATAAGTTCGCTAAAATATTGGTGGGGACAATTTTGTCATCTTAAAATTTTGATTAGGACTAGTCCTTAGCGTCCCACCCTAAATCTACGCCCATGGTGGGGGGCCCTTAATACATCTGGGCCCAGGGCCCCGAAAGTTCATAATCCGCCCATGGTTGGGCTTATTGAAGCTGTCCTATATGATTCCCAGAAGATGTTGTGGAAAAAGGGAGAGACCTGGTCTCTTAGATTTCGCTAACGGTTGTGGGACATCCTCCTCTGTGAAGGGGGGGTGTGTGGGGTCTTGGCGAGGGAGGGCACTGAGCAAGTCCTCACATTTGGCAGAGTTGTCATGGGCATACAGTACCTGTCAACACATCTCCCGCCACCCTCCCGTTTTGTTATTTCGCCCGGAAAACTCCCGTAATTTGCATGGCCATCAAACTTCATTTTTGTATTTTTGCCAGCTTGTGTATGAAATACACCCTACACATACATGTTCGATCACTTACTTTCAATTTCAACCGTGCTAAAATCTAGCAACCCAAAACCCAAATAAGGAAGCGGGTACCGACTGCGCAGGCTGAGTCTCGCAAGCAAGCGGGCTAGTGTTGAATAGCCTAGGCCTACTCCAGAACTAGCTGTTGTCAAATTGTTGGGAATTTAATTGATTAACATATAACATAAACAGTTATTGAGTGTATTGTGAGTACACAATAGGCAACTTTTTGTCCTCAAAACCAAATCTGACAGCAAGCAGCTTTGGAGTTTTGGAAGTAGGCAAGCAGGAGTTCTGGAAGTAGTTGAAACACGTGTATGAAACATGTTAAATATGCAAAGACTGATCCAGTACGAACATCCCCGCCCCCATTATACATTATGGAAGCCGCTCACATCCAAGGGTGTGTGCCTTCCTTGTAGCATTCCCTTTCACATTCCACTGTGGGGGAAAGTTCATCTTGTCTACATAACAATTATATTTCCTCATTAGCAGCATACTTGAATTTGAGGCACATCAAGTTTGTCACACACAGCAACGTCAAGATAGCCTTATGGTTCTCTTGTTCAGATCTGCACTGGACTTAATTGAATTAGGAACCGCAAGCACACATATTACAGGAAGAGGGAAAAAAGTTCCTTGCACCTGCAAACACAAGAAGTCTTTTTGTATCCTTAAATATAATATACCTGTGAACTGCCGTATTTTTCAGATGGCATATACTCTGGTTATAAATTAGTCAGTGAAACAAACAGAAAAACCTGAGTTATGGAAAATAAAGAGCTGGCAGACAGACAAATGTTTATCTGACCACAAACACTTCTTGTGTTCAGATGAACCTTCTCTGCAGAAAATACAAATTTGTCCTTTGCCCTACATTCATTTTAGGCTAAAATACTAATATTCTTACTCATTGAGGTGTTTTGTAACATATATACCAACATTCACACCGAATTTTCACACCATCTTCTGGGAATCATATAGGACAGCCTCTTCTGCTGCTCAGTAGTACATACAGTAAGACCAATATCAATACAATATCAGACTTTATGGCCACCTTCATACTAAAAGGAACACATGCATCTTATAGGGGATTTTTGGGTTATGTAAGCAAAAATCTTATGTAAAAGGTATGTGATAATTTAAATGAACACGCCACCGTATTGTAAAGTTGGGTTATTCACCGTCTCCCCTAGAGTTAGATAAGTGGGCAAAAACATTTTTGTCTCTGTGCATGCACTGTCGTAGTCTGGCAGCGTCCCCGCTAGGTTAGCTTAGCATAGTGAATGGAATCCTTTGTTGCTGGATAGCATGTTATCAGTAAAAGTAAGCGAACAAAAAAAATGATTCCTAGTTACTTCTTGTGGCCTCCGTCTTCACAATGAGTACAAATAACAATGCAGATTAAGACGAGGCGATTTCCTAGGCAGGTATTGACTTGAAGACTATCTGACTTGCCACAGCATGGACAATCTCTGCGCCAGACCTCTCAAGAGACACACGCATTTCAATGACTTCACACGCTCACACGCCACACATGGCATTTCTCACTCTCAAATTATTCTCAAATTATTAACTAATATATTTTACAAACGTCTCACACAACGTTGCTGTCTGTGCGCTCGTTCAGTTCAGAGAGCTGCTGTTCAGTTACTAACCTATCGGCCAATCAGAAAATAGGATTTCTCAACCAATCAGGAAATAGTTTTGTTTTGATGTGGGTCCGCAACGTGGAGACTGCTGGTCCGCGGAGTCGTGGAGTGAAATTAGGCCCGGTGCTTCGTCTGATAATTTGCTGCGCAGTTGATCAAGATATCGCGGACCGACAAAAAAAGAAAACAAACGTTTCTGCTATCGATATCATTAAACATGGAGCCATACAATAAAGTGGTGGTAGGCTATGAGCGTTCATTCAATGCAGGCGTCTGCGCGAGAGAAACTGATAGTCCGGCAGCCAAATGCCATAATTTAGGTGAACCTGGTTTTGTCTGTTAAAGTTTTTTTTTTTTTGCTGTTTCTTGCTGTCAAGGGGTAACTCAATAAGATATGATATCCCTTGGGCAATTCTCGATATTAAGCCTTTCTTGTCCAATGTGTTGAATATAAGGTGAGGCACCACAGGTGAATAGGGTAAAAAAATTAACTAGCAGATATCACTATGAAACTTTCCCAGTTGATTACTTACATTAATATGGAAAAGAAATGTATTACAAACTTATCTGTAATATAAAGTTTAAATATGCAAATTAAGCATAATCTAATTAAATATGTGCTGATTTGCATAAACTAAAAAAAAAACTAAATCGGAACATTGGATGATGCCAGGTTCAAAATTACTTTTTCATTGTGTTGACATATTAGATGAAAAGTCTTTTACACAGGGAATTTTAGATATCTCTTTTATTTATTCCGTAAATCAGAAAATACTGCCAATAGCCTTTAAAAAATACATTTTAAGCCATGTTTTTAGGAATAAAATGCAATATAAAAAGGCTAGGAATAACATATCAACAAACCCCTCTGTAGAAGCCTTCTAAATATAGTTAGGTATAAGACTGGAAAGTTTGGTGTATGTAGGTGCTTCTAAAGTGCCGATTTCATTTTCAGAGTGGGAGAGGAAACTAATCCACGGGTGCTACGTGCTAGCATCTCTCAATAGCACGTCTCTTTCTAAGACTTTCTAATGAGGAGTCACAACACTCAAAAAATCCTCCATAGAAATGCATGGGGTTAGTTTGTAACACCAATATGGCAGTTGTCTACACATATCCGACCCCTTTCATGTGTTGTGATCTCACTGCTGGAGCAAGGTTGGTGTTGTGAAGTCTTGCGCACGCCGAAATAGATGCCCGATAAGTGCCCAAAAAGTGCTACAATATGGCTGCTGAGTGGAAGGACTTACTGCATGTATGCTATGTACAGTAAATGAATACTGTTAGCCTAAACTGCCCTCTTTTAGCTGATTTCTACAGGGTGTCTGTTCTACTGTTCTAATCCTATGTATAAAATATACATTTATTTTTATTCTTTATTGCAGTAGTAGTCTATGCTCAGAGCCTAAACTCGTCATTCAAAAAGAGAATATTCATTTTTAAGTAGGCTATTGAAGTATATGGAGCCTGAAGCGAAGGAATACTTCAGTTGGAAATTCAACTGCCATTTGAAGAAAGATTCATTGATTCGTTACTAAGCCCAACCAGTCTACCAGAAAATGTCAAACTTGCACCAAACTACATTTTGGAGATGATCAGATGTGGCTGCAAGAGTGAAAATCCTTGTAGCTCTAACAGATGCAGTTGCCAGGTTAATGGTGCCTTGCACAATATTCTCTGCATGTTTTAGGGTGAGCCAGAACTGGACAATTATCAGAACTAATACTAGGAAAAGTGTACATATTCAGAATTATTACAGGCAATATCTGAAATTATAAATTCATTATTTGACATAGAAAAGGGTTACATTTTCCCAATTTGAATGCATGAAGTATTGTCTGAATAACTATCACACTGCAATCTGTATTTTAGTACATTCTATTTGAGTTGATTATTTGCTTTTCCTATTTTTTTTTCTTCATGATTTCGGCACATATGGCTTTAATGGTTAATGTAGGACATTGCCCAAGGGATATCACACTGGGCACCCTCCTAAATATTAAAGAGCCACCCCAAGTCAACAAGTCTAAGCAAAAATGAATAAATAAATAACCCACAAAAACAGGTCTGACTCCATGGCTCCCTGACTGGCATTATCTGAAATATAGAAATTCATTAATTCACTTAGTAAAGGGTTAAATTGTCCAAATTTGAATGTACTGTCTGTACTGTCTATCACACAGAACATTGTATTTTAGTACATTTTAATTGAGTTGATTTGCATTTAATATGAGTATGCCTACTCATCTTGAAATTAGAAGTATATCCTATTTCATGATTTTGGCACATTGGGCTTTTTCATATTTAAACATTAAATGACAGAAAACTTGTAATACAAATTTCCTGTGTAAAAGACTTTTCATCTAATATGTAAACACAATGAAAAAGTAATTTTGAACCCGGCTTCATCTAATGTTCAGATTTTTTTTTTTTTAACTTTATGCAAATCAGCACATATTTAATTAGATTGTGCCTAATTTGCATATTCAAACATTAAATTTCAGATAACTTGTAATACATTTTTTTCCATATTAATGTAAGTAATCAACTGGGGAAGTTTCATAGTGATATCTGTTAGTTATTTTTTTTACCCTATTCACCTATAGTGTCTTACCTTGTATTCAATACATTGAACAAGAAAGGGTTAATATACAAAATTGCCCAAGGGATATCACTGGGCACCCTCCTAAATCTTAGAGATACCCCTGGTCTACAAGATTCTGCAAAAAAAAAAACTTTAACCGACAAAACCAGGTCTGACCCCATGGCTGCCGGACTGTGAAACTAATCGATAACGTTGGTATCAAAGCTCCGCTTCAACCTGTTGAATGCTATTTAATTGTTTAACGACACTTAATAGAACAACGTTGATTTTTGGAACTTCCATAGAAACAGAGCAGAGACTGTATAATACACTGTATAGCACTGAGTATTGTATAGTCAAATTTGAATATAACGTTAAAGCCAAAAAAGCTAACCTTCTTTCTATCTGTTAAAGTTGTGCATAGACAGTCAATAAAAAAACTAGTGCAAAGTCAGGCCAATAAGAGGCTTGGGTAGTTCTGTTTGACCTGAGTAATAAAGAAAGTGGCATAGTGGTGCAAGTTATGTAAGAGCAGCAGAAGTGTTGTGTTTTCAGGACAACAACACCAAGTTGTAAAAAAGTGTGCAAGTGTTCAAGTGTGCAAGTGGAGTAGTGCAGAGGCGGACCATTGTGGGTCCAATGTCCAGGATGTTATGTAGCTGAGGGTGGAGGGGGGGAGAGGAGGGAGAGAGTTCAGCATCCTTACAGCTTGGTGTATGAAGCTGTTGGTGAGTCTGGTAGTCTTGGGGCGCAGGCTTCTGTACCTCTTCCCAGAGGGCAGTAGATCAAACAGATTGTGGCGGGTGACTTGCATCACTCACAATTTTGGTCGCCTTTGGCGGGTGAGGTGGGTGGTGTAAATGTCCTTCAGGGAGGGGGAGTGAAGCACCAATGACCCTTCCAGCTGTGTTCACTATGCGCCGCAGGGCTTCCTGTTGTATTCAGTGCAGCTTCCGCCCCACACAGCGATACAGCTGGAGAGGATGCTCTCAATGGTGCCTCGGTAGAATGTGGTCATGATGGCTGGTGGAGCACTTGCTTAGCCTGAGTTTCCGGAAGTACAGGCGGCTGAGCTCTCTTCGCCAGTGATGCAGTGTTGGTGGTCCAGGAGAGGTCTTCACTGATGTGCACCCCAGGAATTTGGTGCTGCTAAACTCTCTCCACCACAGCACCGCCGATGGTCAGTGGCAGGTGTTGGGTGTGACCTCTCCGAAGTCAACAACAATCTCTTTGGTCTTGCTGGACGCTCAGCAGGAGGTTGTTGTCCCTGCACCACGTGGTCAGATGGTCGACCTCCAACCTGTATTGAGTCTCGTCAGCCCTTGGTGATGAGACCCACCAGAGTTGTGTCGTCAGCAAATTTCACTATGTGATTGTTGCTGTAGGTTGCAGTGCAGTCATCGTCCAGCAGGGTGAAAGATCAACAGATCAGTGATTTATGCCTATCTGCTCGCCAAAAAAGCTGGTATTGTGTTTCCTGAATCCTTACATTCAGGCATTCAAATTAAACTTAATTAAAAAACATGGATTTTTTTTCTCCATTTCCTACCAATGTATGATGCTTGCATGAGGGAAACATCCCAAAACAATAGCACCCATATAATTCTTGCTGTTTTGAGAAGTATTTCTTTTCTTATGCAAGCATCATGCAACCATGCAAAAGCAATGAAACTAATTATATCTTACATTAGTAAAGCAGTCCTCTGATGTGCATGTCACAAAACATTTAAGTGAAAGTGCATGTATAACAATATAGGCATAATAATGATTGTGATAATGATAATGACAATTTGATTTGGAGGGAGTGGGGTTGGGTACGTGTAGATGAGCCCTATGACCCCAAAGTGTGCCATGACTGGGCCTCAGGTCAAAGAAGTTTGAGAAAGGCTGGTCTACATAACCTGTATCAGATTGAGGTTTGCAGTGATGCGCCTGAAGGCACGGGTTGAGGACCCAGTCAGTTACGTCACAATATGCACATTTGTTTAAATTCATACCTATGTAATCACCATGACCAAATTTGTACTTTTTTTTTTACTTTGAATCTTGAAAAAAAAACCTACCGACCCATTTTTTTATTTTTTTGGCTGTTACTGCAAACAAGAATATTTTTAAGGATGGCCTCATGACTGTGAAAATGGCTGACATTAAACCACAGTGCTTTAAATGGGAGCCCCCAGTATCAGTCATCAAGGCATCAAAATCTGCCACAAAAACTTACAACACACAACATCACTCATAAACACACACACACACACACACACACGGACAGAACCACCACTGTTCAAGAGACCATTTTGGGGCTAAATGTGCTTTTTCTCATTTGGTTGTTTTCTGTTTGTTTATAGAGCAGAATGAGCCACTGCTGTTCAAAGCACCCATTTGGGTTAAATTATTATTATAATTGATGTTATTATTATTTATTATTATTTACTATAGGTTTCTAGAATAAATAAAACAGTGTGTTTGAAATAATGGAATTTGTGCTCTCTCATGAAGCTGGGTCTATGGGACATGGGGAGGGTGGGTCTCTGTTGATCGGGCTGAGGGGGCGTGGCGCCACGAGTGGTTCAAGTAGACGTAGGACTTTCATGTACTTCGATCAGGGGGGGGGGCACTGTGCCAATACCACGCCCCCTCCCCCCTGAGAAACAAAGTCTCCTTCCTTGCAAACTTCAAAACTTGAGAGCCCTGCTCTGCGCCCAGTAGCAATGCTTTGCCCCAATATAGTCCCAAGTCAATATCTGCCTAGGAAATCACCTAGTCTTAATCTGCATTGGCATTTGTACTCGCTGTGAAGACAGAGGTGACAAGAAGTAATTAGGATTTTTTTCCCTGCTGTTGGCTCACTTCAGCAGGGCCACAAAAGGATGACTAAACTTATCAGGCCTAACTAATATAACAAGTTATACAGAATACAAGTATGAATTCACTAACAGCTAGTGTGGAGTTCATAAAGTATAATGTGACATGCAGGAAGCCGCTCACATCCAAGGGGGACAGAGGGTGTGTTTGTGTGTGTGTGTGCCTTCCTTGTAGCATTCCCTTTCACATTCCACTGTGGGGGAAAGTTCATCTTGTCTACATTGCAATTATATTTCCTCATTAGCAGCATACTTGAATTTGAGGCACATCAAGTTTGTCACACACAGCAACGTCAAGATAGCCTTATGGTTCTCTTGTTCAGATCTGCACTGGACTTGAATTAGGAACCACAAGCACACATTTTGTACTACAAAACACAACATAATTGACTTCCTTACAAACACTATGTGAAATTGAAGAGCCCATATGAATTTAGAGCAGTGACCCTCTGTATTTTTTTCCATGTGAAATACACACTTACAAAGCATTGACTGTGACGGTGTGATATTGGGAATCAGTTGTCACAAAAACGATTTGGAATATTTCTCACATTCATGACATTCATGCCCTGACAAACTCACCCCCAGTCCCACACTCAGAGAAGACTGTAAAGGCGATCTGGTGCTGGTTCACGTGTTGTTAATAAAGCAAAATCGCCCCTTTGTAGGCTATTTGGTTGTAATGGAGACTGAATTCTTGCTGTTAAACTGATAATGTTAGTCCATGATAATGAAACAACACACCATTCTACTTTTGAGGGCTAAATTAAATGAAATAGCTTGTTTTCCGTTTGAACACATCAATATTTAAAATGACCAATTGTTTGAATTTGCATATTGTTTCAAAACCGAAAAAATCAAATGAACGAAAAAGTAGGCTACACGGACCCAATTACAGTAACTAGCCTACATGAAAACTTCACTGTTGTTGCATGAAATGTTGTTTGTGTTTAGCCTACATCATCATCTAATATGAAACTGCTATATTAGCTTCGCTAGCTGTCTTGGTCTGTTCGAGCATATGGGGAGTGACGTAGGCAAAGAAAACATGGCTGAGTTGGACGTGGGTGGGGTTTGATGTCAAGCCCCGCCTTCCCGCAGGCTGCAGCGAGATGTTCTTGGTAAAGGCACCAACTGTGGAGTGAAGTGAACAATCACCAAATGTGGCCCCAAACCTAGGTCTAACTCTAAGGGGTGCCAAACTCATGACACGCTGTATTGGTACAAGAGAGTGGATATGTCCCCCCGGCCCCTCCTCAATTTTAGAGTCCAGACTTCAATCCATAAAAAAGTGAGCACAAGGCAAGAGTGATGGTAAAGAATCATTCCTGCCTAGGGCTGGGACAACGCGTCGACGTAATCGATGACGTTAGAATACTGTTTGGGTGTCAAGTTTAGCATGCTTACTTGCAGCTGCTTATTTGTTAGTCATGCAGGGCTCATTTTATTGACTCTGAATGTTTGCAAAATCCCGATGTAAATGGAAAAGTGTTTTCCAAGACTCAAAAGTGCTTGTCCAAAGGAGAGGTACGAACCGTTTTTTGAACTAACTACGTTATGAATTGCATCCACACATCAGCAGCCTTTTAACTGTGTTAATGTTAATTGCAAGGATTCCCACACGAACGTCTTAAAATGACAGGCACTCAATTAGACATACACTACTGAACTTTATTGAATGCTACCTCTGACTAAGAATGCATTACTTTGCACTTGTATAGTCTTTTATTTTGGAATCTTAAGAGCTTAAGAATAAACATATATTGCAATGTTAAATAATTCATGTTTTTTTCATTCAGATGTGTAAATAAACATGTATAAGTTGCTATTAGTGAATTAATGGGGAGATAATCGATAATCGAATCGAATCAAAATCGAATCGGACTGAAAAAATGAATCGTTAGATTAATCGATGCATCGAAAAAATAATCGCTAGATTAATCGTTTAAAAAATAATCGTTTATCCCAGCCCTATTCCTACCTCAAAACTTGGATTGCTGCTAAAAAGGTGTAGTCTAGAATGATTGTAGACATGCAGAAGCTTGGTACTGTAGGTATTATAAGAACAATTTTGAGAGCTGTGAATACAAATAAATGCTTCTATTTCTTATTTAAAAAGGGTATGAATACTTTCGGACATGCCATGTTTCATAAAAATGTTTAAAAAGATGAAAACGCGTCTTTTTTGATTCCATGTTTCTGCACATTGTCTTACAACCTTTTGGTATGTGGCAGCGTCATTTTCAGTCAGAACAAACATATTGGTCAAGAGAAAATTAGTAAGAGAAAGTAAGAGAAACACCGATTTCAATTTTCTGATTCCGATTTACGATTTCTTAAAGTGTTTGACCTGCCAATACCAATTTCAGTAGATTCTGATTTCATTTCTTCTAACCACTTTACAGCACACACAAAGATTTATTTTCTATCTTTTCTTTAATAGAACATAGACATTTAATAAATTTTTCAATAATGGAATGACTGCTAAAAATGTATTAGGTGAACAGATATGTGTGTGTGTGTGTGTGTGTGTGTGTGTGTGTGTGTGTGTGCATGTGTGTGAGTTTATGCATATCTGTGTGTGTGTGTGTGCCTACATGTGTGTGCATGTATCTTTATGTGTGTGTATGCATGTGTTCATGAGTGTGTGTGTGCTTGCGTAGTGTAGTCACTAAATGTACACAATGTACAGAATGTACGGAATTCTACGAAACCTGGCATGCATTCAGAGGGTGTCATAATGATCCTACACTTTCTGTGCAGTTTTGAACCTGTCAGCCAAAGATACCTGTGATTATAATGCCTTGTTTTTGCTTTTTCATTTGTAACTAGGTGGCGCTATACATCAGATGAGTGGATGGGTTGACATGGCCATCCACACAAGTCAAAAGCTAGCTAAGCATTGATGTCCTTGGTTCGTAGCTAGAGTGGGGGACCATATCAAATAACACTGAGGTCTAGCTTAAAGGAGAATTCCGGTGTGATATTGACCTAAAGTGTATTGAAACATGATACAGAGTGTGAACGTATGTCTCATAGCCCATCTCGGCGTGTCCCCTGCACTCCAAAATCTGGCTAGTTAGCCCGATGCTACCAACACCTTTTTTCAATAGTGGTGCTTGACATCGGGCTAGCCATGCAAATAAATCACTGTTTTACACCCGTTTACGAGGCTCAATGTATCTCCACACTTCATTGGTAGACTTCCGAGGGCCCTGACATTTAAAACGAGACATTGAGAACTTTGAAAAAGCACTGGTAGTTTACTTACAAGGCGATTTATACAGACAGTATCTTCTTCGAAGTTTAGCGTTTTCAGCCATCTTGATTTAGTCATTTAGTCCGAACAGGATAAATTCGATTCTGCAATTCAGTAAATGAATGAACAGGTATGATAAATTATTTTGGATCAGATTCCAAAAATAATTCAGTGGAAATGCATGGATTCCATTAGTTTCTTCCAGTTGCAGCAACTGGAATCCATGCATTTTTCACTGAATTATCATTAGACGCTTTTTTATCATTAGAATCTAAAGATCGTTTCCATTTTCAACGGCAAATATAGGCCAATTCACAAACAACTCAAATCCCTAAAGAGGGCTTTGATAAAGTCGCAATTCGACTTATAGCAAGTTGATTTATGCTGCATATTATTCTATTTCCTCATTAGTGGTATCAACTAGGGCTGTCACTTTTTGTGAAAAATTGTTGATTGAAACAGCTGTTGTTGATTTTTTGAGACATAAGTGTTCATGGAATCAAAAATCCAGATTGTAAAATCGATTTTTTCATTTGCCACCTAAAGATGTTTGACGTTATCATTAGACGTTTTTTATCATTAGACGTTTTCATGTCTAAAGACGTTTCCATTTTCAACGGCAAATCTATCCTTTTTATTTGTTTAATTCGTTTAAAATTGATAGTGTACATTTGGTTAAAATCGATTCCCTATTTTAGTTTTCGAAACTTGTGTTGTTTTGATTGTGCAAACGTAAAGTGACAGCCCTAGTATCAACTTCACGGAGATGCGGGCTTCAGAGCCCCCTGAACCTGTGGGCCTGGTAAGTTCAGTCATTTTTCCCTGGCTACAATATATGATACGTGCTTTAAGAAGACATTTAACATTAATAGATAGATAACATGTTTCTTTTGACTGTTTTGACTAAAAAAAATGATTTATGGTTCTCTACCCTGTTTCACCTAATAACATCGATATTTGTCAGCCCAGGGACCAAATCTGAGGTGCCTAACATTGTAAGTCTGATCAGACCGCCCCCCCCCCCCATGCTTTTTTATTTAAATTGTATATTTATTTAATTGAATATATTCATATAGTAATATTCTACTCCCACCATAATACTCATACTATTATTGTAATGTAGATGTGGGTGGAGTGTGGGCACACAAAAAAGGTGTTGGGTGTGTTTGAATTCCCTTCCTTGTAGCATCCCCTTCTACATTCCACAGTGGGGAAAAGTTCACCTCATCTAAATAACAAATTCTATTTCCTCATTAGTGGTATCAACTTCACGGAGATGCGGGCTTCAGGGCCCCCTGAACCTGTGGGCCTGGTAAGTTCAGTAATTCTTCCCTGGCTACAATAATGTGATACGTGCTTTAAGAAGACATTTAACATTAATATCAAGATAACATGTTTCTTTTAACTGTTTTGACAAAAAAAAAAAGATTTATGGTTCTCTACCCTTTTTCACCGAATAACATCAATATTTGTCAGCCCAGGGACCAAATCTGAGGTGCCTACCATTGTAAGTCTGATCAGACCCCCCCATGCTTTTTTATTTAAATTGTATATTTATTTAATTGAATATATTCATATAGTAATATCCTACTCCCAACATAATACTCATACTATTATTGTATGTAGATGTGGGTGGAGTGTGGGCACACAAAATAGGGGCCGGGTGTGTTTGAATTCCCTTCCTTGTAGCATCCCCTTCTACATTCCACAGTGGGGAAAAGTTCACCTCATCTAAATAACAATTTTATTTCCTCATTAGTGGCATACTTGATACTTGAGAGTTGTCACATACAGGAACGTAAAGATACATACAGTAGCCTTATGATTCTCTTGTTCACCTATGCACTGGACTTGAATTAGGAATGCAAGCACAGATATTGTACAAAACACAAAATAACTGACGTCCTAATTGAAAAGATTGTGTGAAATTAGAGTCCATATGAATTTAGAGCAGTGATCCTCAGTATTTTTCCATGTCAAATCCAACTTGGAGTTAAGTGCCTTGCTCAAGGGCACAACAGTGGAAGCTGCTAATTGAACCCACAACTTTTTCAAGCTACAACATGCTAGCCCAGCTCCTTAACCACTATGCTACCACCGTCCCAAATCCATTATGTCCAAATATGGGATCCAGAGGGACTTTCATGTCCCACCCAAGCAAGCTTTCATATCAGCAATGGTAAACTTAAGTAAAAGCAATTGGCCATTTTATGTGGAGCTTCACAACAGGCTGCTGGTTCTGTCAGTCACACCATGTCATTTGCATAGGGAGGAGTATAAATCTGTGTTGCTGGGGCAGTAGTTGATTTGTGTGCACAGAAAGCAGGTACGAGTGAAGTCTATGCAATAAAAACGTTTGAGTCCTATTACAATAAGATGGGGCAGAACCAAATTAATGAAAAGGAAGAGATGCAGCAGCTCAACAATGGGTTGGCCAGCTACATCGAGAAAGTTCAGCTCCTGGAGCAGATGAACAATGCCTGCATAGCAGAGTTGAATCAGCTAAAAGGCAATAATGGCATCAAGGACCTGCATGAGACGAGGATTAAGGAGCTGGAGGAAATGGTGGACCAGCTTAACAAAGGATATGCCGAACTTGAATGTCAGAACAAGGACCTCCAGAAAAAGTATGCATTGGCCTATGATATGTTAACACAACTAATGTGAATTAGCATTGAATGAAACTTTTACATTTCACCTCTCGTGCCCAAACTTTTCGCAGTTATTGTATTTAGTTTCTATAAGCTGCCTTAGAAATGTGGGTTCTTTGTGTAAGTCATCATATCATAGGATATATGTCTCATATCATGCAGTACAAGTCGGTGTGACTCATAGAACACATTTTCTAATGCAGTCAAATGGCTTTTGCAGGCTGAAGGTTGAGAATGAACAGAGAGAAGAAACTGAACTACTCAACAGACAGGTTTGTTATGTCTTCACTCGAAATCATGGTGGGGGAATGTAAAGTAGACAGTGGGGCACACATTTGAATAGATGTTGCTATTTGATGGTTTGATGTCTGCTTAGCTTAAATTCCAAACTCAGTCACCACTGTGAAGCCAGACAGACACTGCTCTTTTTTTATATCCCAATGTGCGGTGTCTAAATGTGTTTGTTTAGGGGGTGGAGAGGTTGGGACTGGTGAGGGCCAGTAGAACCTGATAATGTAATGATTTCCCAATAATGTAATAAAAATCCCCTCATAACTCCAAAGAACATGTAATAAAACCTGATCATGTAATAATCTCTAATGTCAAGCGCATTTCTCAAGACCAGGCGTGCTGCAGTATTCTGAATCAGTTGTAACAATCTTACTACATAAGCAGTGGTTTGCGGGTCTGGTCATAAGCGTCCCAAGCTCGCCGGATATTTTAATCAAACTGACCGCAACTCGGGCCGCAAATTTTAATTAAAACAAAATTATACCCGACCCGCGATCCGATCAAACCCGCCCGCAATTGACCCATGTGTCAAATAAGGTCTGATCTTCCTAATGTAAAGGATAAGCCGACATGACTTTGCAACTGAGGGCTGATACTGCTCCATTGGGATGTGATCATGGGGCAGGTTTCAATTGAGCCTCTGCACTCAATTGAATAGACCTAACCAATCAGAGCAACGAAATACCTTACCGTGAGCTGTAGGAAGAACACCGAAACCATCCTTGGTCCTTGGTCCATCCTTTTTTAAGTTATTGCGCTGTCAATATCTTGTACAACAACTGACAGCGAAATCTAAGACCACGTTTATAGGTAGGCTATTTGGAAGGCTGTTCGGGAAAACAGATTTCCCCTCCTTTGTTTTTAAAAATAATTCTGTTCACACCAATACTAAAAACAGCTGGGAAAGGGTGTCGCAACCCCCTCGAGCAATCAGGTGGCCAATCAGGTATTTCAAACAAATAAGGGAAAACATCACAATGCAAAAACACCATTTTCCCCTGAGTTTTTCCACATGTCCACTTTGCTCAGAATTTTCAGAAATAATTGTTTTCTGTGATAAAACCTCCATTTTCATGTAAATGAAAGGCCGAACCGCATGGAAATATATTTTTCGGTGTCTTAGAAGCCATCTGTTAAGCTTCTAGCGACAGCATTTTAGTTGCAAACAAAATCAACCGAAGCTTGCTCAGATGACGTGATAGACAAGGTACTGTTGTACTGTTGTACAAAGCCCGCCCAGACAATTTGATAGGACCGAACTCGGAACAGCTCTGGTTTGGGCATAGCTCCTCAACAGAACAATTTCAAACTGAACTTCCCAAACCTGAAATATTGTGCTTTGCCATCCGAATGTGTGAAAAACATGGATGCCACAACAAAGGTTAAAACATATGCTCACTAATATTAAATAAACAACTGTAGTTGCTTAAAATATGGTGTAAGATGCTTGTGAAAGAAAGATATGCAGCTTTCAAGTGACAAAAACGCAAATTCCCAAGTTCACATTAAAACTGTTGGACATGAAAGGCCACATGGACTACAAACGAACTACAACGTGACGGCAAAAGTGATGACGAATCTCTAACTGGGCAACTTCTAGGACAATCTAGCATCAGTTTCCCACCTCTGATTCCCACATGAAGTGATGTGAATGATGACGTTTTCACTAGGAGAAAGGTTTTTCCGACGCCCATGAATGCACCGTAAGTTCTGCTGGCTTCCAGGCTAGGCCTACGTAGCTCCGCTCATAAATAACTTTAAAACATTGAGCCCATCATTAATATACTGTTTGTAAGCATAACACCATTATAAAACAATAATCTTGTTTTCAACCATGAACAGTTTTATATACATACCCTGTCCAGAATAGACTCCACCCACCATGATCATGCCATCTTCCCCCATTCTCTCCCTGGCCCCTATCTCACCAAGGTGGCTCATAGGGCTGTGACCCTTCACAGGCGTTTTCATTGTTTATAATAACCTCTGACTCTGTCAGGATCCATTACACCATTCATTGAACTTGACCTTTTTCCCCTCTGTTATAAATACATGTTTTTTCAGGCGTAGTTACAATTTTTTTCTTTCTGATCCTTCATCATTTATGATCGCTATGCTTTATAGGAGTATCCAACCTGCACGTTGCTCTTTAAAAGAGTTTTCTTATATTGTGATCCTCCAATATTGACCTGAAGTTGGCACCAGTTAGGATGGCAGTGGTTGAAAACTGTAACTCTCTGTATGAAAAACTGTTGAAAGTTCAGCCTTAACCCTGTCTGTCTCACTTCTGTTTGTTGTACAGGATAAGGCCTCACTGGCCTACATGAAAAAGAAGGTGACATCCCTGGAGAGGCAGATTACATACCTACAGAAGATTCACAATGAGGTGAGGAAGGACACTGAGCCAACAGGCACCCTCCCCCTGCGTCGCTACAACCACCTGATGCAAACACTCTTTCTCTGCTTCTCTTGCTGGTGTGGGTCACACTCACCAAAAGCTGATAGCAGAATGGCCCAATCCCAAAGTGAGCCGTGAGGACTAAGGACTAAAGACTCACAGACTTAATTGATCTCAGGTTATAAGTGAGTGCGTGTGAGGCCACATGGAAATAGGTATAAATGGGATTGGGACAGCACTTCACAAGATCACATGTTACCTTGGCGACGTTTAACTTGCACCATGCATGTGTCATGCTGTTGTTTACTTTTGTAATTTCCGGATTTCTCTATGGTTTCTGCAGTAAACGTCACAACTCTTTGAACTGTGGGTAATTCCCTTTGGTGAAGTCTACACTGACGCGTTTTCAAAAATAACATTGTGCACACCTGTCAGCAGGGCCGGAGTGGGGCCACTTTTCAGCCCGGGAGTTTCAGGCCCAAGACCGGCCCACTTTTTTAGTGGTAGTGGAAATTGGATAAATAAGGCAACATTTCAGCTCCTACTATCCTGTAGTTTTTATTCTAGGTTAATATTCCACTATTCCACAAGGATAGGTTGATAAGTTAACAAAAACAGGAAGGAAGAAATAAAGCATTTGAAATGTATCCCACAATTCCACTAAGAGGCATATTGAACTACTGTATTGTTTACATGTTTTTTTCTGCATGGGTCAGCTATCATGTTGTTTGGTGATTTGCTCCTTTACTACATCCACTTCTGAGCAAACAAGCCATATAGGTTGATCATGTAGCCTACTGCTGTCATAGCCTACTGTTCTTTCTTCCATAAAATAACAAATTCATATGGTTAACTCTATTATCCTTTCTACTTGTCGCTATAGTCATAGTTAATTTCGGGCTCATCATTTTCAGCGGGGGACTGGCTGATCTGCTGCTCAGGCTACTTTTGTTTTTAGGCCTATAGGCTACTGCATACACAGATCAAGCTTGAGTTTTGTTATCAATATTTGCATAATATTTGCAAAGTCTATGAATAGCCATATTGGATGATACCAAAATGCTAATATTTTAATTCATTTAATATGTTACTTGCGAATAGGTTGACAATGCTATAACGTCCAGTAGGTTATTAGCCCACCACGCCGCTATAATCATGGCTATCTCTCTTTACCAGTTGCCACTTATGTCTGTTCTCTTCAAAAACAATTGGAAGCATGGCACATTTGGCAGCATTTCCCTCCAATACTTTTCGTCTTTTTTACCTGGCCTTTTCAGTCCCTCATGGCATCTTTCTACTATCCATCCTCCCTGACGCTTATCACTACGGTAGGGCCGGGCCGGCTGGTATCTGAGAAAACTTTTTAGGAAAGACGGGCTATATGGACCCAACCAATTAACTCTTCTTGGGAGGGGAGAACAACCCATGCAGAGGCTGCGGTGTTAGGCATAGAATGCGAACGTGTGTAGCCAACTTTAAGAGAAGATAGATTAACGTGACAAATGCCAATATTTTTCCCTCGACCGGCCCAAAAGTTAAGCGGCCCACCGGGAATTCTCCCGATTACCCACTCCGGGCCTGCCTGTCAGT
Source organism: Alosa alosa (assembly GCF_017589495.1). Classification (NCBI taxonomy): domain Eukaryota; kingdom Metazoa; phylum Chordata; class Actinopteri; order Clupeiformes; family Clupeidae; genus Alosa; species Alosa alosa. Next base: position 21,942,862 of record NC_063204.1, read on the forward strand.
TTGGGCCGAAGGGCACAAACAAAGGTAAATGTCTCCATTTTTAAAAATAACCATGTACGTGTAAACAGGATCGGAAAGGGCTAGGTAAGTGTACTCAAACCCTTACGCCTTTTGAAATGCGACATTGGGACAGCCCTAAGCCATTACAAATTTTGCGAGAATACGTAGCAAAGTTAGCCTAGAAATCTAGACGCACCCTAGCGGCGGCAAATTAATTAGCTCAGCCTGTACGTCTAGTATCAAACCATAGGGATTTCTATTGGCTGACGCCGTGGACCTCATCCAATCACAGCGCTCTATTTTGTTAGAGAGTCTTAAGGCGGGCTTAACAGGATAATGACAGTCCTGCGACGGTGAACAACAAGGAAGGTGGCTATGGCGAACGAAGAACGGTTGTTTGAATCGGGCGCGTCCAACTTTGGAGAAGTTGGACTTGTGCTTTTCTTTGAAAGTTGAGCAACACAATGCACTTAAGTCATTCCTTCTCGAAGAAGGATGTATTTGCCGCTTTGCCGAATCGGATAATGGATATGGTCGTGAAGCTGGCCTATTGCATGCCTAGGCAGTTTGAAAGACAATTCTCTGCCCGCCCCTTGGATTAAGCGAGGTGAATGGTTCGATGCCAGACTATACATTTCAATGATATAGGATGGCCCGCCAGGCTATAGCAAAGTCTGTGAGTCCGGACTTTGGGATTGGGTCAGTGAGATTGGTGGGTAGAGTGTGTGTTGCACCGCCATGGTGATGATACGGTCAACAGAAACGCCGGTATTATGTTACACCAGCATATCAGGGAACTTTGAATTTGCTAAACATCCCTGTCCCCCTTTTCAAAGTCAAAGTCAATTTTCAGGGAAAGCAGATCGCTTGGATTGAATGGAAACCTAAGGGCTGCTAGAAACCTACATACCGCATTGGGCTCCAGAACATACCTCAATTCACCTTATTCACCCGGCGGCCAGAACGAGGCTACAGGGTAGGCTACACTTGCCATTACACCTGGTGGTAATGCACTCTGTTTGCAAACTGCCAAAAATAAAAATCACAGAAAAAAAGGGTTCGCTGGCCCTTTTTCTGTCTTTTTGTCTATCCTTCCTTCCTTCCTTCCTCCCTTCAGTCTTAGCCCATCCTTCTAATTAATTTTGTGAAGGACATGGAAGGAGGATAGAGGAATGAAGGAGAGACCGATGTGAGAGTTGAGATGTTCTGCTCACTCAAGTATCACTTACAAGAGACGTCAATTACTGATGATGCAGCGCATCACCTCTTAGGCTAGAAGACACACACATTGCAGAGAATATGAGCTTATACAAAGCCTAAAAATGTCATATGAACATGGACTCTTTCCATGTATTGACCCTGATAATGAGGTAATGTTTGATAGTTCTCGAGACATGAATGAATACTTACGTCTGGCTTTGAAAGATTTCCAGGGCATGAGCTGGAGGACCGAGGAGTGAAGCCGTATGCAAATAGACATTTGAGAAAACAGATATTAAAAAAACTACAGTAGATACTGCATTGTCCGTCGAGTTCTATTAGGTGCCATTGTAAACGCAGCCGTCATATTGCTGGCGGCAAACACCTTTACTGTCTATGGGCAACACTTGCCGGCAATCAGAGACACCTGTCTGATTTTCAGTCAGAGTCACATGCTCTTCCATTGGCCTCCAGTGATTGTTGCCCCCACCAATGGCGTCGCTATCACATACGTTTTGGAGCCCAATGCGATACCTAGCTTTCTAATATCTATGTGAGAAAACCCCAGAGTAACCTTCTTCTTTTTCTTCTTACTGTAAGTGAGTTTTTTTTTCTGGCAGTTTGCAAACGGAGTGCATTACCACCATCTGCTGGACTGAGGTGTAATGACAAGTGTAAGTGAATAAGGCAAATAGTGCTGCCATCTTGCTGGGGGCATCGATCAAGTGGTAAATCATTGGAGGCCAATAGAGAAACAGGTGTCTCTGTTTGGAAATCAGACAGGTGTCTCTGATTGCTGACAACTGTTGCCCATAGACAATTTCCATTGACCTCTGAAGTTCGCCTTCAAAAAAGCTGCCATCTTCGAGATCCGGTACCTGGCGATTTTTCCTATGGGAAAGTAACATGGGGATTTTGAATCATAGCACCTGTTAAACTCTCGCGGGGATGGAAAAAGTCTGAAATGCAGACGTTTTCCTGAACACACTTTTGTCCTCTGCCTTCAAGTGGATAGCCTACTGTGAACTCCGGTAGCCTACGTGAAGGCGGCACACTTTGATTTTTGCTACCCCAGACCTAACTTGCTAACTAACTTAAAGGAGAATTCCGGTGTGATTAAAGTGTGTTGAAACATGATACCGAGTGTGAACGTCTCATAGCTCAACTCGGTTTGTCCCTGCACTCCGAAATCTGGCGCTAGTTAGCCGATGTTACTAACAGGTTTTCAAAGGGGACAAACGAGACATTGAGAACTTTAAATTTACAGACAATTTAAATTTAGAAAATTTACAGACAATTATTTACAGACAGTACCTTCAGGAAGTTTATCGTTCGCCGCCATCTTGAATTTAGTCACGAAAAGTCGAGCGACGAGTATGAATGAACAGGTATGATAAGGGATCAGATTCCAAAAATAGTTCTTTGGAAATGCTACTAATAGTTAGCCTAGAAATCTAGACGCACCCTAGGGCTAGTCTAGCAACTCTCCCTTGGCTTGTGAGCTAGAAAAATTAAACTTCTATCAGACCAATCAAATCGTGTATAGAGTCGTTAGGCGGGCTTAACATAATGATTGATGGCAGAGTTGCAACAGTTTGGCTTGAATTCCCTGCTACTTGAAAACAAAGAAGATGGATGTTGCTGTTGGCCAACAGTGTGACACGAGTTAAGCTTGTTTTAAGATGGCAAAAGTTTGAACTAGCCAACTAGCTCCGCTGGTGGGAAAACGCATGGGACTCAGCGCTGTCCTATTGCGTGCAGAGGGAATTTGAAAGACAACCGATTATCCCGCCCATCGGACTGAGCACTGCGAACGGTGAGTGCCCAGACCCTACATTTTAATGTGGGTCTGGCTCGTCAGGCTAACTAATAGTGCTTTTTCTAAGTTCTCAGTGTCTCGTTTTAAATGTCAGGACCCTCAGAAGTCTACCAATGAAGTGTGGAGCTACTTTGAGCCTCGTAAATGGTGTAAAACAGTGATTTATTTGCATGGCTAGGCCGATGCCCAAGGCACCCCCTTTAAAAAACCTGTTAGTAGCATCGGCTAACTAGTGGCAGATTTCAGAGTGCAGGGGACAAGCCGAGATGAGCTATGAGACATACGTTCACACTCGGTATCAGGTTTCAACACACTTTAGGTCAATATCACACCGGAATTCTCCTTTAATGGTAAGTTGCATCGCATATTATGGTTATGGTTATGGTTATGGATTTAGCAGACGCCTTTGTCCAAAGCAACACATAAATACAAAACAACATTTTAATTAAAATTGAACAGGGAACAGATTAGAATGTTGGTCAAATATAATAAGGAGAATAGTTATAATAAACAATAATATCAATTCAATCAATAGCCTAATAAAAAAAGCAATGAAAAAAGGGGAAAGGCAATAATAAAAAAATAATGTCCATTCAATCAATAATATAAAAACAATGACATGCTACGACTACATTAAGGAGAATATTAATAATAAACAATAATGTCAAATTAATTAACAGCCCAATTAAAATAAAACAACATTATACAAACCATAACACATAAGCATTTAAACAACTAAGTATATGTTGAATAGGAATGTCTTTAGACCCCTCTTAAACGACCCAAAACTACCACAGGAACGGAGAGCACTGGGCAATTCATTTCACCAACATGGAACCACTGAAGAAAAGAGTCTGGAATTAGACCCAGTTTTCATGACTGCTCGACACAACAGACGCTCACCAGAAGACCGCAGTGGGCGGTTGGGGATGTAAGGCTTGATTATTGAAACCGATACGGGGGATGCCTCTGCACTCAATTGGATAGACCTAACCAATCAGAGCAACAAATGCCTTAACATTGTTTTCTGGTCTTTTGTAAAAGTTATTGTGCCGTCAATACACACTACAATACACACTACAACACTCATTAGCGAAATCTAAGAGATATGTAGTAGGGTAGGCTATTAGGAAAAAACTGATAGCCTATCCCCTCTGTTTTTAAAAATAATTCTGTTGAACACTGATATGCTACAAACATGTTATAAAGAGCTGGGAAAGGCTGTCATAAATCCCTCAAACAGGTGGTCAATCAGAGATTTCAAACGAACGAGGGAACATCATGTCACAACGCAACACGCTGTTTTCCCTTTATGAAAGTGAAACCATGAATTTTCCCACATCTCAACTTTGGCCAAGGTTGTTTTCAGTGATAAAACCTCATTGAAATAATATGCATTTTCCATATGGGGTCTTAGAAGCCATATGTCTCCTTCTAACCACAGCGTTTTGTTGCAAACATAATCAACCTAAGCGTGTTCAGATGATGTGATAGACGAGGCGCTGTTGCTCACCTGTCCATCATTGTAAAGCCCGATTTGATTGGTCCGCCAGCTCTGGGGCGAGCATAGTTGCCGCACAATGGAGCAATGCCAGACCAAACTTCACGATCTCAAATGTTGTGGGCGGGACTAAGTTCGGCTGGCACCTAGAAAATGAGCAAATCCAAAATGCGAGAAGAGAAATGAGTAGGCCTAACATGCGAATATCGCAAGACCTCACAAATATCGCAGTTAAAAACGTTTACGCTCGCATGAGGGTTTTTTTATACATATCGAAATAGCACTAAAACCAAAAGTGCAATGGAAACACCTTTTTCACATTAAGGTGAGGCACATGACATTAAACGCATTCAAAAAGGTGGCGTGTTTTGTGCCGTCTAATGACAGGACTATTTTTAGAGTTGGTTCGAGGTGAGGCAAATCTACTCTAAGCAACAAAATGCAAGCATGTATAATGTTGAATGTAGGCTATGCCACCCCAAACTGCTAAGTTTAGATTTTGCTTTCGCTATTTTCCTCCCTTTACATTCTGACCCCCTCAGTGTACAGTAACTCACAGGTTTTTCTGGATGCAGATAACAAGAAGATACTAGAAGATAACACACATATTTTATTGCATTGCATTACTTAATGGAGACATCGACAATTCGCATTTGTGCTTTGTTGAATTTCAGCAATATAGTTTTTATTTTGTGCAACGCTGTAATGGAAACTCAGCCAGTAGGCCTAAGGTCTTGCCCCCACCAATATGGTGGACGCATTTACGTAGGCTATACCACCTAATAGAACTCAAGAATGCAGTATCTAGGTTTCTAATGTCTATGGCTACATTGATGTGGGGAGCAAAAAGGGCTTATAATCTTTGAGCAAACGTGAATAAAAGGCCCAAAATAAGGTTGGGTTAAGACTGAACATTACACATCTATATCTATTTTTAGTTATTTCCAGTTTACCAACAGGAGTGTCATGAACAAAGTCAGTCGACCTGTCTGTTTAACTAGGTTTGGCAAGTTTAGCTTTACATGTCAATTAAACTTAAGGCTAGCGGCTAAAGTGCCTACAAGTTATGAGGGCATGTACTAAACTGTGCCTTTGTGCCTCCTAACAGACTCAAAATGTCATGACAAGTGCTGTGCAACATGAACAGGGTCCTTACATGGCACCACTGCATGTTCAGCCCAGTGTGAAGTATTTTGTAGTTTATAATGTGGATGACACCTTCATGACAGTGTCATGTCACTCTTACCTAGCGTTCATGGGCTTCGGAAAAACCTTTCTCCGAGTGAAAACATTATTCCGCGTCATTCACGTCACTTGATGTGTGAGTCAGAGGTCGGAAACTGGGGCTAGATTTTGCTAACATAGTTGCCCAGTTAGGGGCTCGTCATCACTTTTTGTCGCCACGCGTTGTAGTTCGCTTTGTAGTCCATGTGGCCTTTCATGTCCAACAGTTTTAATGTGAACTTGGGAATTTGCCGTTTTTGTCTCTTGAAAACTGCATATCTTTTTTTCACGAGCATCTTACACTATATTTTAAGCAAATACAGTTGTTTGCTTAGGATTAGTAGTGTATGTTTTAAACTTTGTTGTGGCATCCGTGTTTGTCACACATTCCGATGGCAAAGCACATGAACACTTGCTGTCGGAAAAACAAAGTAGCCATGGGGGTGAGTCAAAGGAGAGCTGCAGCTGTACGCTATACTGAATGGAATATGGAGGACCAAAAATGACAGGATAAATAAATAAATGCAGAAATAAGAGATATTTTTGAAAATCAGGATTTTTTTTCTTGATATGCTTTGAAAAGCTGTACAGAAGTGGCCCATGCATGATGTGACCTCTCCTTCCCTGTCACAGCCCAGAACATGTCTTAAATCTCCGTCTCTGTGTCTTTGTCTTTGTAGGAGATAAGTGAGATTCAGGCTCAGAACCAGCATGTTCAGTTTGATAAGGTGGCCAGACCCAACTTTACTGCTGCGCTAGAAGAAGCCAGAAAGTACTATGAGGAGCTGGCTAAAAAGAACCTCCAGGGGGGCCTGTACAAAGTGAGTATGTCAGCATACACATGTGTGAGATTCACATTGCCATAGAAAGATACTGAAACAATTACAATTCCATTATTGCTTTTATTCTCTCTCTATCTCTTCCCTCACCTTTTCCTGTGCAGTCAGAGGAGGCAGCTTCTAGTGAAACCATCCGTAAGCAGAAGGAGGAAGTCATGCAATTTCACCAAAAGATGCTGACTCTCACCACAGAGGTTAGTGACCTAAACACCACGGTGAGTCAGCCACCAGTACCATTATCCAACATCCACACACATCACAACTAATGCCACCACTGGAGCAGAATGAGGGCTCCCATATGAAATGTTATAAGTTCGGACCCTGGGGGGAGCTTGCTAAATTTGAACATGGTACAAGTTGAGTCTTATGGTCAATTCAGATCGCCAATGTGGCTTGTGCCTTGCATGTCTGTTCTGTGACCACTGCGTTTCATTTGAGCATTCATACCAGAAATGAGTCTGGTGCAGTGCTGCTGCGGCCAGTCTGACTATTAAAACATTTCTTCACTGTCTCTTTTGGCTGAAAACGCTTCTTACACGCTTGCCTGTGTGTCACACAAGCAGTGTGCAAGCTCTAACCTGGTAACATAGGTGCCGAAATGAAAACGGACAGGTAACACAGCTGCCATGCACTCGCACGCATCCGTTTGAATGGGGTATTAAGCAACAGACATATTGCTTTGTCACGGTTATGAACAACAGGAGTCTCAGGAAGTTGATTCATGATTGATTCAAAGAACAGTTAAGAGCAATGAAGAAAGGAAATAAAGAAAGGAAATTAGTGCAACAAATATTGAAACATATACAGTACAGTATTTACATACAAATGCATGGCTTTGAATAGACAGTACTTTCTTTTTCTTACCTTAAGAAAGAGTCACTGGAACTTAAGATCGTGGGGGTGCAAAAGGAGTTCTCCTCCGCAAAGGCTGGTTACCAGGACCAGATTAATCTGCTTAAGGAAAGCATCAGCAAAATGAAGCGTGAGATGGACGACAACAAAGACTCGTATACTGCTCTGGTTAAAGACAAACTGGCACTGGACACAGAGATCGCTTATTACAGAAAACTGCTGGAGGCTGAAGAAAAAAGGTTAGAATCTGCTGTACCGTCTCACTGATCTTCACTACAGCGTATGAGATATCTTTGCCACTTAAAACAGGTTTTAGTTCTGTATTCCTATTTTTGACTGAGGCAATAATGATTCTCCCTTCCATGTTCTCACCTCTGCTTTTTTTTTTTCATTTTCAGAATTAAGAGTCCATTGCTTAACACCCCCGAAAAAGGTAAACCAAGAGGTACGTATTGCTGTTGATACAACAGTGCATGACACAACACCTTATTCTGTCTCTCAGATATCTTCACAGCCCTTACAGGGCAGTCTGCTCTGCTGCAGATCAGAATAGGTCAGACGCAGTTTTCAAGCCTGCACCGCTTTAACCCTCTGTTTATACTGTGATGGACAGATTAACAACGGTGCCTAGTCTATCATGTCACCTGAGTCAGTTGATTTTGTTGCCTGCCGCTAGAGAAGCGAGAAGTTTACGTGGTAGATTTACAAGATATTGATGGAGCAGATATCTAACGATCAGAAAACAGCATTAACAGTTTTCCCATGCTGCCTTGCGCGCAATTTTATTCACGCTGTTAGGCAGCCTGGATTCCATGGACTTCGTTTTCACCTCAACGAAGGAACCAATCACAGAACGGAGGAGGGACAGCAAGACAGTGATGACACACCGAAGCGGTTATGAGCTACTTACAGACGCGTTTGATAGACATTCGTAGCGCCCAATAAACGGCTCTGGGCATTCGTAAACAGTGATGCCAGTAACGCGTTACTTATTAACAAACCAGTAATCAAATTAAAGTTACTTATCTAAGTCACTGTGCGTTACTATTTTTGTCATTTTCCTTAGTAAAAAGATATATCCTTGCTTGCTATGCTCACCTTTTCAGCATGAGGACAACTCGTGTAAAACCACGCAGCGACACAAACGTAAAACAACAATGGAGGGAGGAGAGAGATGCACATTTTATCTATACAGTCATTATTTTGAGTTTGTCAGCTAAACATGACAACATTATGTACATTCTGTGCTGGCGACAAAGTACTGTCTAGCTAGACATCCCAAGTCTCCCGAAGTTTTGGGAGTCTCCCACATATTGATAGCGGCTTCCTGACGCCCGCAAATTACATAAAATCTCCCGGAACCTAGAGCGAACAAGAGCACGCAAGCCAGACCGGACTTTAAATTGCGTGTGCATCTGAGTTTAACGCGCACACAACAGAGAGGGAGAGAGAGAGGAGTGGTGCGTGTGTGCCTGAAGCGCATCCAAGACAGAGAGCATCCTGGTCTGTTTTGCTAAATCAACCAATCAGTTTTCACTGTAGGTGGGCTTATGTCTCTTTTCTCCCGAACTTAATAAATCAGTTCAGTCAGTGTATCTAGGAACAGGAGCGTCATGGCAGAGTCAGTGCCCCTCAAAAAGGAACATTTAAGACCCATTTCACATCAGACTACACAAAAGTGTACCCAATTGTCTCAGAAGAGTAAAACATAAGGATAGTCTTGCACACTGCACTGTTTGTAACAGTGACTTTAGCATTGCTCACGGTGGGTTAAATGATTGCAAAATACTTGTTGAGGTGAGTTTAACAAGTGTAATTTAATTTGCATATTACTCAGGCCTACCTATACTAGATGGCTAGTTGCCAAGGCTACATGAAAAGGCCAAACTACCAAAATCTAAATATTTTACTATTTACTACACAATTTCTATCAATAGGCCTTCCTTATTTGGTGTACTGACTAGACATTATTGAACAAACATCTGAATTTCAGTATCTAAGTAGGTTAGGTTGGGATGTCTGCTATACATTGTTGACATTACGGTTAAAATGCACTTCCAGTATAGTGAGTATTGGCAAAACCGGTTATCATTTTTATGTTGAGGCGGTGGGGGTGTTGTCGGCAGCTGCTGAAAGTAACTAATAAAGTAACTTGTAATCTAACTTAGTTACTTTTAAAATCAAGTAATCAGTTAAGTAACTAAGTTACTTTTAAAAGGAGTAACTTAGTTAGTAATCAGTAATCAGATTACTTTTTCAAGGTAACTGTGGCAACACTGTTCGTAAACCACGTTTCAAATACGAGAAAATTAACTTGTAGTTCCCAGACCCCATCTCAATGAGATGAGGTCTGACGTTAGCCAGGCTACATTAAGGCATTTGTCGAGAAGAAAGATGTTTTGGCTGTTCTCCCTACAGGATTCACAGTAGGCTATTTTGTTGCTCTGATTGGTTAGGTCTATCCAATTGAGAGGCAGAAACATTGCCCCCCCCCCCCCTATCGGCTGTAACACATCCCATAATCACATCCCAGTCATGCAGTATCACTCAAATTCTGAATAGAATTGAGTATGGCTACATCAGGCTAAAGCTAGATGTTGTATGGAACTTAGACAGCAACATCTTTTACCGTGCTGATTCGAGACTCCCTTGTGACCAGCAATTTTAGCTGGAGATCAAGGCGGCCGGTGTCTAGCTCAAGGGGGTCCTAAATAGACTGTTCCTCTTGCAGCCACTATAACTGCCCTCTCTCAATTCACTGGTAGTGTCATAGCCTCTTGGTTGAACCATGTCTGTAGCTCCACTGAAACTAGTCAAGAGTCAACAGCCTCGTAAAACTCACGTCTCCAAGTCACTGTTTGTTGCAGAATTGTTTGTTATTAGGGGTTTGCATGGCATGTCATCAGATCTGGACGTCCCCATATTGGAGATACTCGCCTCTTTAGAAATAAATCCCTAACATTGTCAAGGAAAATGGTTAATTATTGCCGTGTTTTAGGTTGTACCAATAGGTCAGACTGAGAAAAACATCTGGAGTAGGTATCGACTTCCAAGTTATTAAAAAACCAGGGAGAAAGGAGAATAATGCCAGAAGTTATCAGAGTAAGGGGGGCGCTGTGGTTGGACTTGGTACTGCATCTCCCTCACCCAACTCATATGGATCTGCGCTGCCAATAAACCGTAATTTCTCGAAATATCACGCCTTTTTTTGTGGTCCAAGTCCTTCCCTATATGCCTTAGCATCTTGGACGCCTTTTGAGGAGATTTTCTTTAGTTTTGACAGGGCTACAACCACTTAAAGTACCCACCGTGCATAATAGTATATTGCACTTCATTCACTAATTTACTTCGAGTACCACCAACATGGCCGCGCAGCTAGGTTACCGCCCAGAATGTGACATCCGTGCAAACCCCTAATTCACAAAAACTTCAAACATTCAACTCCTATAAATAACTTGTTTGTTTTAATAATGTAGTAATGTTTTAATACATGTATTTTATTTTTATTTTTTGATGTGGGGTGCTGTGATTTCTGCTTTTCTACCAGAGGGTCCTGGAGCACCCCCACCTCCCACGGCTGACCACACCAAGCAGGGTAAACGTGTGAGTATATACAGTACCCAGCACCAAGACAATAGCAGAGAACATGAACACTCAAATGAATTATACCAGCATGCACTGTCCACAATAATGTGTCTAGATTCTAAGTGTTTCTTGTGTTTAGTACATGTTTGTTGAGTTGAGTTTCAGGCTGCTAATTCCTTTCTTTTGTCTCTCCTTTGACATTGCTTTGTCCCTGTCCCCACTGAAGAACAAGCCTCTAGGCCCTGAAGGAGAAAACCAGACAAAAGACGGAACAAAATCTGTGACACGCTAGAAAGAGTGGACCAGTGTTTTGTTCAGAAAAGTACAGTAGGCACTCTACTGTAGAGCAACAAACCAAGCAGCTTTACTGAATGTTCTTGTTTACCACAGTCTTTAGTTTACCCTCCACGAGTTAAGACCACAGCAATACTTTTGAGAAACAGTTTGTTTTTTTACTGTTACCATTTACCAAAATTCTAAAAGAATGAAACAAATGTTTTGTGTGCACACCATGACTGTCAGTGCTTCTATCGATCAATAAACTTTTGAAAAAATCTTTGTTAAGAGAGCTTTCATTTGGACCATATTACAGCATAAATGCAAGTTTTGCATGTATTTTTTATTTCACTGAGTGTATCTATTGATTATTATACATCATACCAATAATTCAGGAAGATGTGGTCTACTGTATGCCCTCACACAGATGTCATACTGTTCAACTATTCGTTGTATTTTGGTAGAAAAAGTAACTTCACATGATGGGGCTTAAAGTATTTCACCCCAAAAATAAAGGGAATCATGGCTGCTTGGAGCAACAATTATAACATAAAATGCATAATAACCATTAAAAGGAAAGTGAAGGATCACCGCAAACTGGTGGATTTTCTTTGCTGGTTTACGCGTTTTCGCCAATGCCTCATCATGTTCACTCTCTCACTAAAAAATAAACCAGCAAAGAAAATCCACCAGTTTGCGGTGATCCTTCACTTTCCTTTTAATTTATTGACGACTGCACCTCACCAGCACCTGGAAGGCTGTGCATAGGAACTTTATCCTTTTTATTATGACCGCCGCGCAGCGAAGCGGCGGTCATATAGGTTTACTCAGATTTCTTTTTTTTTTTTTTTTTTTTTTCGCATGCCCAAATTTCCGTCAATGATTCCCGGGACACTGAAAGACCGGGGTACACGAAACTTGGTGGGCATGTAACCCCACATGGATAGCATGGAATCATCGTTTTTCGTTTTGATCTGTAGCCCCCCCGCTGGACTGGACCCCCTGAAAGGAGGGTAGGGCAGACACAGTTTTCTGTGAATATCTCGTAGGGTAGGGTTTAGGAGGACCATTTTTTTTTGTATGTTGATCTCAAGGGGCCATGTCAACCCATTCCATAACCACTCATTTCATGTATAGCACCACCTAGTTAAACACAAAAAAGTAAAAATGAGGTGCTGTAATTGAAGGTATCTGTGACCTAACATAGTCAAAACTGCACGAAATTGGAAGTGTAGGATCATTATGACACCCTCTGTATGCACGCCAAGTTTTGTGGAATTCCGTTCATGGGGGGCCACACAATAAATTAATTTATGTTACTATACACCAACTGGCCTGTAGGTGGCCGGAGACAGTTTTCTGTGAATATCTCGAGAACCGTAGGGCCTAGGAGGTCCACCTTTTTTTTGTATGTTGGTCTTAAGGGGGCATGTCAACCCATCCCATTACCACTTATTTCATGTATAGCGCCACCTAGTTAAAAATTAAAAAGCAAAAAATTAGGTGTTTTCATCACAATATCTCTGGCTGACAAGGTCAAAACTGCACGAAATGAAAAGTATAGGATCATTATGACACCCTCCAAATGCATGCCAAGTTTTGTGTACTTTCGGTCATGGGGGGCCTTACAATAAAATAATTTATGTGTACATTTAGTGACGTACACCAACAAGGATTCCCGACACTGAAAGACCGGGTACACAAAACTTGGTGGGCATGTACCCCCACATGGATAGCATGGAACCGTCATTTTTCGTTTTGATCTGCAGCCCCCCCGCTGGACTGGACCCCCCGAAAGGAGGGTAGGGCAGACACAGTTCTCTGTGAATCTTTTCTGGTATGTTGGTCTCAAGGGCCCACATCAACCTGGCTCATAATCACTCATTTGTGATTTGCACCCAACCCCACCCCCACCCCCACCCTCCCCGGTAAAAAATGAAAATGCAATATTATTCTGCTTTAATCGCCCCTATCTTCAGTTAAGATGTTCAGAACTGCACCAAATTTTATGTGTATGATTGACCTGGCATTCTCTGGGGGTCTGGGGGTATGCCAAGTTTCGTAGAATTTCATCCATGGGGGTCTAAAAAAAAATAGGTTATGTGTACATTTAGTGACTGTACACTCATTGGCCTGTAAATGGCGGTGCACACATATCACACAGGCACCCACATACTATCGGTATTAGAACGGCCGATACATAATTACAAATTCAGTAGGATTAAAAGAAAGCCAAAATAAATATTCATCATCATCATCATGGCTGCATTTTCAGTATTGGTGATAAGTAGTCGCTTGTCCACTAGATGATGCGATCGTTGCAGTGAGACGTAATTTTGTTGGAAGTTAAAAAGTGGGTTGGAAAACAATGGACACTTCCTACAAGGACTGTAATTTACCGCGTTTAACATCTAATAAGGACAGGACGATGTTCACATGAAGTGTAATTCCCATTTCTTCTTGAAGCCGAAATAAATCTGAGGATGTTTATCGGACATGCTTGGTTTTTACTGCAGGTACGTTAATCTTGTAATATCAATAAGGACCTAGGTAATGTTACCAAGTTAAGCGTTGGTTGAGTGATGGAGGCCCATTTGATTGATTGCATTTGTAGAAAATTATAAATGCGGTTATACCAAGCAAATTGATAGCAGCACTGTTTGTATCTTTCGACTGTCATTTATTGCACGCGCTACAAAAAATCATTCTGTGCAATGGAAGATTTACCAACGCTTTCAATCGGTCTGATACAGTTTTGCCTATACATGCGTGAGACTGAGACGCCTGTTTATTTTGTTTTAAGTGCGTGCAGGGTGTGAGAGGGGAATCGATGTGCTTTGATTCCAGCTTGGTAGTTGTAGTCTGTGAAATTAAAAAAGCAACGTGTGTGTGAAGTATCCAAACAATGACACCTTCATTTCATTATGGCTGCTTTAGCAACACACCTTAAGCTACTGTGTAGTGGGTCCCATTTAGAAGTGGCTACTTCATTCACGCTTTCCTTGACTCATGGAGCTGCCTGAATGTTATTACAACTTTTCGCCACAATATGGCAGTTTAAGTCTGCTTGATACTGTAAGTCGAAGCCATTGGTTTCCAAAGGAGATTTTATTTGTGTCGCCAGCATAGCCTGTTGTAAATAGGCCTACCTTATAATCCTACCTGTAGCTTAGAGAAGCTAACAGCTTTCTATTAGGATCTAGTTTGTTAGTTACAGTTTTGTCATAACTCCCTAATGCATTTTGCATTTAGAATAGCCAGAGCGTGTATATCTCAATCTGAAAAATTAAACAATATCGGTGCCTATGGACTAGGCTGGGTGAACCCAGCCTGATCTGCCCGCTATTTATTTTTTTGATTTCTTAAAAGATTGAGCTTGGTCTGATGAAAGCCAGACTAGCCATGGACCTCAGTTACACAAATGCAAGGGAACATGAATCAGCCTATATTTGCACAAACAATAACGGACAAAAGCTCTTCAACTTTGGCCCGTTAAAATGTGTATGAACAGTCTAGCGGCGATTTCATCAAGGCCCATTTGGACATGTCAGTTATTTGCACCACTGGTTAGATGTAAAACAGCATTTCGTTTCAGACTACTGTTACTTAATTTGTGCATTAACAATAACGTTTCAGACTACTGTTACTTAATTTGTGCATTGACAATAAAGTATTACATGAACTAAAGATGACTAAAATCTTATGTAGAAGAAGAAACATTCACAAAAATCCATCCATCCAAAAAATGACTTTTGTTTTTGATAGCTGTTGAAAAAACGCATGGAACTGACAGAGATGTTTTGTTTATAAATACATAAAAATAAATAAATAACATTATGCTGATACCTTTTGCTTTTCCCAAATACAATGTAGCCTACAGGTGTAAGTGACCTTTCATCAATCCAGTTGCAATGGATGAACTGTGATGAACTGCCCTACTTGTGATTGTTTAGAGATTTTAAAGGTTTTATAACAATGCTACATCTTCTTTGGCTATTCTACAATCTATTCACCTTTTCAGCACCAGTAGCTACTTTCTGTGCAGCCGCACACACACACTCAGGCATGCCAAACAAGCATACACAAAAGTTTCAAGAGTGGGGGATGGAGTAAAATATGGAGACAAATTGAAGTGTGATTTATTTTCACGGAATGGATGTACAGGACTGAGCGGTGGTCATATTTTGTACCGCTATGTGGTACATCTAGTTATTCATGCAGTGAGTCCCCAGTGCAGATATCTCACCTCCCAAGCAAGTGACAAAGCATCCTGAGCCTTTGCTGATGACTCAGAGGCCCAAAGACTCCGTCCCACTGACAGCTGGAGACCCCAACACTGGAGAAATGTGTTATGGCACTCAGACTCCCCTGACATCCATGACTGAATTTAGGGAGACAGATATTAACCCCTAGCCTGGCGGGCCATCCTATATCATTGAAATGTATAGTCTGGAATCTATCTAATCTACTAGACGTACTGTACAGGCTGAGCAAATTAATTTGCCGCCGCTAGGGTGCATCTAGATTTCTAGGCTAATTAACCCCCAGAGAGATGTGATGATGTTCTGTGTATAGCCTACGCAATTAAAATGCATTATTCAGTATATTGGAAAAGTATTGCTTTCTTAACTAATGTGCTATGATTACATATAGTTACAGAAGTAGAAACTGGGTAAGTTTACATCTGCTATGCTTTCCCTCCTTTCTTTCTCTCTTTCTTTTTCTGTCCCTTTCTGCTTGTCTTTACTTTCAGTTTATGCTAACTTGATCTGTCAGGGTTAAGAGATGAGCTGGACAGTTGTGACACCAGAAATAAAAAAAAATTAACAGGGGTGGCCAGATGAGGCCATTGCAAATCTTGGGGTGGCACCTTTGGCTATGTTTGTTTCTCAGATCTGCCTAAGTGTGTAACATACTTCCATCAATGTTCGGATCTTTTAATTTGCAAAATAAATAAAGGCATTAAAATGTGTGTGTGTGTGTCTCCCTTCGGGAGTGTACCTCGGGTGTATGTTCCCCGGGTCCTATGTTTCCCGCTTTGTATGGGACCGGGGAACATAGGACCCTAACCCTAACCCCGAGCGGGGAACATAGGGATGACCTAGTTTGGCTTTCACCTGACCAAGCTCAATCTTTAAAGATTTTTTCTTTTTTTGGGGAGTCCGCTATCTATTTTCTACTGCACAAGAGGCGTGATCAATGGGAATATGGTGCATTCAGGGCACTTCGGAATGACAAGGACCGCCCCCAGGGCTACTTTGTTTTTCCGACAGCAAGTGTTCATGTGCTTTGCCGTTGGAATGTGTGACAAACACGGATGCCACAACAAAGGTTAAAAAATACACTCACTAATCCTAAACAAACAACTGTATTTGCTTAAAATATAGTGTAAGATGCTTGTGAAAGAAAGATATGCAGCTTTCAAGTGACAAAAACGGCAAATTCCCAAGTTCACATTAAAACTGTTGGACATGAAAGGCCACATGGACTACAAACGAACTACAACGTGACGACAAAAGTGATGACGAGCCCCTGGGCAACTAAACTCTGTTAGCAAAATCTAGCCCCAGTTTCCGACCTCTGACTCACACATTACGTGACGTGAATGATGCGGAATGATGATGTTTTTCCAAAGCCCATGAACGCTAGGACAGTTCAAATGACTCCGTACGCAATTGGGATAGTCATTCACCAATAGAGCATCACAGTCCCGCCC
Source organism: Alosa alosa (assembly GCF_017589495.1). Taxonomy (NCBI): domain Eukaryota; kingdom Metazoa; phylum Chordata; class Actinopteri; order Clupeiformes; family Clupeidae; genus Alosa; species Alosa alosa. Next base: position 21,959,874 of record NC_063204.1, read on the forward strand.
CTCCTCCGAGAGAGCTTAGTTTCCGGAAGTAAATTTCCCATTCATTTCTCCCATTGACGTTTTGGAAAAATCCGTATCTAAAGAGATTTAGAGCATGTCTTAGGCTAATCCGCTACGGAGTAACTCATAAGCATACAACATATCATTTCGAGTGAAAAAACGAGGAGAAAGTCTAAAAAAAGTCAAAGGTACAAGACTGTGTACATATTTTCATTTCTGAGCGAAGGAACTAATCATCCCATAAACCACCGCGCCTCACTGAACTAGATGTACCGCAGAGCGGTACAAAATATGACCACCGCCCAGTCCAGCACATTTTTTCCACAAAAAGAAATCACGCTGAAAGGCCTATATGATTCTAACTGTCTCACTAAATTGCATTATCCACACTCAATTCTCACTGGATTCTGCTAGACAACAAGTACCAAAACATGATTAGTTCATAGATTTCACATGTAAAATTAATTTTATACAACCCCACCTTCATCTTGCCTGTTTATAATTCTGAGAAATTCTTGATTGTTTGTGTTATGTTTATGTGTGTGTGTGTGTGTGTGTGTTTGTGTGTGTGTGTGTGTGTGTGTGTGTGTTGTGTGTGTGTTTGTGCTGCGTATGTGCCTGTGCATGCAAGCCGCACATATGTCTACTGTGTGAGTATATGTCATAATGATGATTACTGTGAATGTATGTGTGTGTGTGTGTGTGTATCTGTTTGTGCACATGTGTGCACATGAAATGGGTTAACATGACCCCTGAGGCAAACATATCGAAAAAAAATGGTCATCCCAGGCCCTACAGTTCTCAAGATATTCACAGAGAACTGTGTCTGCCCTACCCTCCTTTCGGGGTCCAGTCCAGCGGGGGCTACAGATCAAAACGAAAAAATGACGGTTCCATGCTATCCATGTGGGGGTACATGCCTACCAAGTTTCGTGGTACCCCCCGGTCTTTCAGTGTCCCGAATCCTTTTGTTGGTGTACGCCACTAAATGTACACATAAATTATTTTATTGTAAGGCCCCCATGAACGAAAGTACTCAAAACTTGGCATGCATTTGGAGGGTGTCATAATGATCCTACACTTTAATTTCGTGCAGTTTTGACCTTGTCAGCCAGATATTGTGATGAAAACACCAATGTTTTTGCTTTTTAATTTTTAACTAGGTGGCGCTATACATGAAATGAGTGGTAATGGGATGGGTTGACATGCCCCTTAAGACCAACATACATAAAAAAAGATGGACCTCCTAGGCCCTACGGTTCTCGAGATATTCACAGAAAACTGTCTCCGCCACCTACAGGCCAGTTGGTGTATAGTAACATAAATTAATTTATTGTGTGGCCCCCATGAACGGAATTCCACAAAACTTGGCGTGCATACAGAGGGTGTCATAATGATCATACACTTCCAATTTCGTGCAGTTTTGACTATGTTAGGTCACAGATACCTTCAATTACAACACCTCATTTTTACTTTTTGTGTTTAACTAGGTGGCGCTTATACATGAAATGAGTGGTAATGGAATGGGTTGACATGGCCCCTTGAGATCAACATACAAAAAAAAGGTCCTCCTAAACCCCACGGTTTTCGAGATATTCACAGAAAACTGTGTTCGCCCTACCCTCCTTTCGGGGTCCAGTCAAGCTGGGGTTACAGATCAAAACGAAAAACGATGGTTCCATGCTATCCATGTGGGGTTACATGCCCACCAAGTTTCGGTACCCCGGTCTTTCAGTGTCCCGGGACTCATTGACGGAAATTTGGGCATGTGAAAAGAAAAAAAAAAAAAAAATCTGGCCATTTGGCCAAATCACATGCGCTTTCGCTGCACGGCGGTCATAATAATATATAAGCAATGCACGAACCAGCGCGAAATCATTTCCAACCGGCGACAGCACGCGAATCCTTTCCTCCAAACAGTGATTTTTATATAGTGAATGTGCAGTTAATAGCAGTTATTTCAGGAGTAATCGTGCAAATGATAGTGTTTTGGTATTGAATGTTATATTTACCCAGAGGTGGAAAAAGTACGAAAATATTGTACTCAAGTATAAGTACTAATACCTTGATGAAATATTATTCAAGTACAAGTTAAAATACCGATCTGAAAATGTACTCAAGTAAAAGTAAAAAGTAGTTCATTTAAAATGTACTTTAAGTAAAAGTTACTTTTTTGGGGGGCAGAACAACTAGTTTTACCAGAGACTTTCTAATGAGGAGATACAGCACTCAAAAAATCCTCCATAGTAAGCCTAATGCATGGGGTTAGTTTGTAACGCCAATATGGCAGTTGTCTACACATATCACAACCCTTCCATGGCAAAACATCAACATGTGAAGACATTGAGTCAATCATGTGGTGTGTTGTAAAATACATTGAGCCGATCAAGTGATGTGCTGTGAAGACATCGTGCCAATCATCTGTTGTGATCTCGCTGCTGGAGCAAGATTGGTGTCGTGCCGAAATAGATGCACGATGCAAGTAAGTGCCCAAAAAGTGTTGCAATATGGCCGCCGAAAGTGGAGGTAATTTGCCTGATAAGGACGTTGAGAAATGGAGATCTATGTGAAAAATCACCGGAGTTCTCCTTTAAGTTTGAGCAGTAGTTGATTTTCAAAGTTAGTTGCACTCATCCTTGGGTCGCTTTGCAGTGAACAGTAATCCAGCACAACAGGCTTGTGCAAAATTCCAGAATTGAATTGAAACTGGCTCTTAAATTCCAATTCAATTCTTGAATTTCTCTTGCATTTCAATTGAGGTAGCAAACAGGAAGCAGAATTGCAATTCGAATTGTGCACAACCCTGCAGCACAACTGAAAAGCCCCTCACAGGCAGCTGAGGCAGGCAGGCCAATGTTGAGTTGCAGAGAGTTATTTTTATATTTGGAAACGAGCAGAAGGTTCAGCAGATTAAAGGGTGTCGAACTGGTGGGGGGAAATGGGAAGTATAGGGCCACAATGGAGGAGAGGGCCCTTGAAAAGTGGAATACAGGGGGCACAACATTTTCACCAGGCATTAGTAATAACTCAGGTAATCCACACATAAAAAATCCAAACAACTCCATAAGTAGAGTCATGTGTAATGAAGTGGAATAACACAGGGAAAAAGTATTGAACACGCTAAGAAAAAGCACTAAGGCAAGGAAAGGGAAGGAACGAGCTGGAATCTGTAAGTAGTTAGAGAGTAGTTATCCTTTCTATCTGTGCAAATTAATATAAGCTTGGTTAGTAGCCTACATATCGATGGGCTATAAAAAGGTTTTTATTACCAAGGTGTCACACAATAAACATAAAAGCAAAAAGCTCTTCCAAGACCTTTGCAACCTTATTGTTGCAAAACATATCAATGAAACTGGTTACAGATGCATTTCAAAACTTCAGAATCTTCCAGTAAGCAGCATGGGAGCCATTATCTGCAAGTGGAAGAAACATCACTGCATCATCAACTGGCCTTGCACAGGATCTCCCTCATAATATTTCTGACCAGGGAGTCAGAAGGATAGTCAATTCCAAGAGCCAAGGACCACTCGGAGAAAGCTCCAAAAACTTGAAGGCAGCCAATTCAATTCAATTCAATTCAATTAAACAGTTCTGGAAGTAACTAAAGATCAGGATTCACAAGAGGGACCCCTGGAATCTGTTTAGAACAATGGGCCAAAATCACACCTGATACTGCAACGAACTAGATGTACCGCATAGCGGTACAAAATATGACCGCCGCTCAGTCCTGTACATCCGTTCCGCGAAAATAAATCACACTTCAATTTGTCTCCATATTTTACTCCATCCCCCACTCTTGAAACTTTTGTGTATGCTTGTTTGGCATGCCTGAGGTGTGTGTCAGGGCTGCACAGAAAGTACCCTACTGGTGCTGAAAAGGTGAATAGATTGTAGAATAGCCAAAGAAGATGTAGAATTGTTATAAAACCTTTAAAATCTCTAAACAATCACAAGTAGGGCAGTTCATCACAGTTCATCTATTGCAACTGGATTGATGAAAGGTCACTTACACCTGTAGGCTACATTGTATTTGGGAAAAGCAAAAGGTATCAGCATAATGTTATTTATTTATTTATTTTTATGTATTTATAAACAAAAACATCTCTGTCAGTTCCATGCCGTTTTCAACAGCTATCAAAAACAAAGGTCATTTTTGGATGGATGGATTTTTGTGAATGTTTTCTTCTTCTACATAAGATTTTAGTCATCTTTAGTTCATGTAATACTTTATTGTCAATGCACAAATTAAGTAACAGTAGTCTGAAACGCTATTGTTAATGCACAAATTAAGTAACAGTAGCCTAGTCTGAAACGAAGTGCTGTTTTACATCTAACCAGTGGTGCAAATAACTGACATGTCCAAATGGGCCTTGATGAAATGCGCCGCTAGACTGTTCATACACATTTTAACGGGCCAAAGTTGAAGAGCTTTTGTCCGTTATTGTTAGTGCAAATATAGGCTGATTCATGTTCCCTTGCATTGTTTAACTGAGGTCCATGGCTAGTCTGGCTTTCATCAGACCAAGCTCAATCTTTTAAGAAATCAAAAATAAATAGCGGGCAGATCAGGCTGGGTTCACCCAGCCTAGTCCATAGGCACCCGATATTGTTTAATTTTCCGATTGAGATATACACGCTCTGGCTATTCTAAATGCAAAATGCATCAGGGAGTTATGACAAAACGGTAACTAACAAACTAGATCCTAATAGAAAGTTGTTAGCTTCCCTAAGCTACAGGTAGGATTATAAGGTAGGCCTATTGACAACATAAATTGTCAATAGGCTATGCTGGCTACACAAATAAAATCTCCTTTGAAACCAATGGCTTACGCCTTACAGTATCAAGCGGACTTAAACTGTCATATCGTGGCGAAAAAGTTGTAATAACATTCACGCAGCTCCATGAGTCAAGGAAAGCGCAAATGAAGTAGCCACTTCTAAATGGGACCTACTACACAGTAGCTTAAGGTGTTTTGCTAAAACAGCCATAATGAAATGAAGGTGTCATTGTTTGGATACTTCACACACACGCTTTTTTTAATTTCACAGACTACAACTACCAAGCTGGAATCAAAGCACATCGATTCCCCTCTCACACCCCTGCACGCACTTAAAAACAAAATAAACAGGCGCCTCAGTCTCACGCGATGTATAGGCAAAACTGCATCAGACCGGTGTAACGTTGGTAAATCTTCCATTGCACAGAATGATTTTGTAGCACGTGCAATAAATGACAGTCGAAAGATACAAACAGTGCTGCTATACATTTGCTTTATATAACCGCATTTATAGTTTTCTACAAATGCAATAAATTAAATGCCTCCATCACTCAACCAACGCTTAACGGTAACATTACCTAGGTCCTTATTGATATTACAAGATTAACGCATCTGCAGTAAAACCAAGCATGTCCGATAAACATCCTCAGATTTATTTCGCTTTCAAGAAGAAATGGGAATTACACTTCATGTGAACATCGTCCTATCCTTATTAGATGTTCGCTGCGTAAATTACAGTCCTTGTATGAAGGCCCATTGTTTTTCCAACCCCTTTAACTTCCAACAAAATTACGCCTCACTGCAACGATGCGCCATCTAGTGGACAAACGACTACTTCTCGCCAATACTGAAAAATGCAGCCATGATGATGATGATGAATATTTATTTTGGCTTTCTTTTAATCCTACTGATTTTCATTTTTTACCGGGGCAAATCACAAATGAGTGATTATGAGCCAGGTTTATGTGGGCCCTTGAGACCAACATACCATAAAAAGATTCACAGAGAACTGTGTCTGCCCTACCCTCCTTTCGGGGTCCAGTCCAGCTGGGGGGCTGCAGATGAAAACGAAAAATGACGGTTCCATGCTATCCATGTGGGGGTACATGCTCACCAAGTTTTGTGTACCCCGGTCTTTCAGTGTCCCGGGAATCCTTGTTGGTGTATGCGCCACTAAATGTACACATAAATTATTTTATTGTAAGGCCCCCATGAACGAAAGTACACAAAACTTGTCATGCATTCAGAGGGTGTCATAATGATCCTACACTTTTAATTTTGTGCAGTTTTGACCTTGTCAGCCAGAGACATTGAGATGAAAACACCTAATTTTATGCTTTTTAATTTTTAACTAGGTGGCGCTATACATGAAATAAGTGGTAATGGGATGGGCTGACATGCCCCTTAAGACCAACATACAAAAAAGGTGGACCTCCTAGGCCCTACGGTTCTCGAGATATTCACAGAAAACTGTCTCCGGCCACCTACAGGCCAGTTGGTGTATAGTAACATAAATTAATTTATTGTGTGGCCCCCATGAACGGAATTCCACAAAACTTGGCGTGCATACAGAGGGTGTCATAATGATCCTACACTTCCAATTTCGTGCAGTTTTGACTATGTTAGGTCACAGATACCTTCAATTACACCACCTCATTTTTACTTTTTGTGTTTAACTAGGTGGCGCTATACATGAAATGAGTGGTTATGGAATGCGTTGACATGGCCCCTTGAGATCAACATACAAAAAATAATGGTCCTCCTAAACCTTACGGTTCTCGAGATATTCACAGAAAACTGTGTCTGCCCTACCCTCCTTTCGGGGTGCAGTCCAGCGTGGGGCTACAGATCAAAACGAAAAACGATGGTTCCATGCTATCCATATGGGGTTACATGCCCACCAAGTTTTGTCTACCCCGGTCTTTCAGTGTCCCGGGAATCATTGACGGAAATTTGGACATCGCGAAAAAAAAAAAAAAAAAAAAAAAAATCTGACTAAACCTATATGACCGCCGCTTCGCTGCGCGGCGGTCATAATAAGTTTTGTCATACAGGAAATGTCTTGAAGCTGTCATTACAAACAAAGGCTATTGAAGAAATTTCAGTAGGAACGTTCAATACTTTTTTTCCTGTGTCATTCCACTTTATTACACATAACTCTAATGTTTGGATTTTTTATATGTGTGTTAATATAATGTGTGGTGAAAATTTCGAATATACTCACTGGAAATTTAGGCTAATTACTAAAAAACAAATTAAGCGTTCAATACTTATTTCCACCATATATTTATTTTACCTGAATATTTTAACTTACAAATTAAATGTCAAAATGAATGTCAGACGAAATGTAAAGTTTGACTGACTGGATTTTGTATACAAAACATAGTGAAAACCATAGGCGTGCATACATAGACACTAGGTGGTGCTAAAGCACTAGGAAGTTTGCCCTTTATCAACGAAAATGCCCTTTTGAAACTTTTTTTTTTTAATTATTTAATATTATTAAGATTTTACTGAGGTCGGTTTTGAAATGATCTTTTGAAAACCTGAGCCATTAAAAACGACTGAAACAATGCCCCGAAATGAGACCTTCTTGCGCGACACCCTACGAGCCTTGTCACGTGAACTTCGCGATCGCACAAGAGGGCACGCCAGATGCGCAGCACCATAGCAGTTCAGTAAGCGCCTTCAGATAGCAGGCATGGTCGCTGACAGGCTGCTTCTACCGCGGCCCCATCAGCCAGGTAACATACAGATCAAGCAAAATCTTACAGTTTGCCCTCTAAAGCCCAACATGTAATAATTTTGTTGTGCAGTAAAATGTCTCACTCAGCACCAAACAAGCATTTTTGCCGACTGGTCACCCTGATAAACTAGTTAGATGAAGCTAGATAAAGTTTTACGCTGTAGCCCAAATCAATGACAGATAATGTGACGACCACATACAAATAATTTTGGTTTTGCAAATTTATGTGTTAAGAAGAACGTTTTCTGTTGTAGGCTGACTAAATGGACTCGACACGAGGCCAGAGCCACGACGAGGCGGGAGGCTATAGGACTCCTGAGCGCCCGGCATATATATGTTTTGTTAGGCAACATGTATTAACACATTCATTTGTGACAGAAGAAACGGAAGTTCCCCATTACCTGTGAAAATGCCCATCTGCATTCATGTAATGACAACAGTCAGTAGCCCACTATAACTCCTTCTCGTACTGTTTGGTCTCTTTATTGTCTTACAGATCAAGTAAAATCGCATAGTTTGCCCTCTAAGCCCAACGTGTAATCATTTTGTTGTGCAGTAAAATGTCTCATACAGCATCAAACAACTAAGCATTTTTAGCCGACTGGTCACCTGATAAAGTTTTACGCTGTAGCCCAAGTCAATGACAGATAACGTGAGGACGACCACATAGGCTACAAATAATTTCGGTAAAGTTTGCAATTGCAAATCTATGTGTTAAGACGAACGTTTTCTGTTGTATAGGTTTTGTTAGGCAACATAAATTAATACATTTTGGTCTTTTTATTGTCTTAATTGTATTTTGATTTACTAATTGCAGCACAAGTCAAATTTCATTCAACATGTGCGTGTCATTTTTTTTTATAATTAAGTGTTCCACGTGCGCTAAAAAGTGCCCCCATCAACACATCAACATGAGGGGAGAGACATCAACATGAGGGGAAACAACCATAGACAGTAAAAGAAATGGACGAACAGACTCCGTCGTTTTCAATGGGAGGGCACTGAGTCAAATAGAACGATTTTTCAGTTGGTCCCCCCAGTACTGCGCAGACTCACACTTAACTTCGTGACGTTAGCCATCGAACTGAATCTTGTAACTCATATGATAGATACACAGAAATTCTTCTCACACTTCCTTCGCCTTCAGAGTCATCAAAGTTAAACATTTAATTATGTATTATTAATATCATCCTCACCAAGTCGTGTTAATGTTGAAGCTACCATACATGATCATCTTCAAAAACAGTCAACAAAACAAAAAAGTTATAGCCTTGAAGCTAATCTTCTTTCCACTTTTCCGACCTACGGTCATTCCATCGAAAACCTCTGTAATGATTAGTGCCGTTTTAAAAAAAAATTAGGTTACTTTTTTTATTATTATTAGGTTGCCTCTGTGTAATGCTTTACCTTAACATACGGCCGTGTATGCTAGGTTTTGCTTATGAGTTACCGTCATAGACAGTAAGGTGGACTGAGCTTCTTATCCAAACAATATGGTTATCTCCCTACGGCGCGAAAGAGAGATTACGTCAAAGCTAGCTTCCCTCCAACCCGAACAAGCTAACCATTCTTCTTCACGGGTAACCAACGCTACGGACGAGGTAGTGGAGTCTGTTTTGCCTTTGTAGTGTTTATGTGGATTACACAGAAGCTACAATATCGGCACAGGATATATGTTATATGAAGTTATGGTATTTCAAAAAAATCCTAGAATGAATGGACTTCTATGGGAGTTAGCAGAGAGGTGGTCCCTCCAGCCTACGTCGATTCTTCTACTTCCGGGAATTCGCCTGCCCCCTTGGAAACAACTGCTAATAAACTTCTTTCCAAAGAATGTTGAGCACAAACGTCAAAACACGAAATCCTATGGTGTTTGCTTGAATATCTCCGCAATCATTGGTGCTAAAACGAACTGAGACAACCCATTGGAATAGCGGAAAATACACTTTCATAGGTACCGTTAGGCTAATCTGATGCATCTCGTGATCCAGCTCCATCTCCATCACTTTCAGAAAGACTGCATGGCGCCAGCTTGATTCATGTTCTGTTGTAGGCTACATGCTGATCATTAGGCTATCACTAGGCTAGTGGTTTAGGGCGCAATTTTTTTTCTCTCCCTTTCGGTTTTCGTTAGTCTTAACTTTTTTTTTTACTGAAATTTATTTTTGATGTAGCGAAGTACAATACTTCACTCAAAATGTAATCAAGTAAAATTTAAAGGGACACCAGGCAAGCCTGATGTTTTTCTCTACGAAACTCCCCCTCGCTCGTCTGAAGCTCTTTTCCTTTTCTTTGCGTCTTCCGTCAAGGGTTTTCGCTGCTTCTTCGCCGGCTCTGCCACGTTTGCAACAATCTCTAGCGTTTTGTTAGCCTGCCTCTGTGCTGTAAACTGATCCTGCTTCGGTCGGCGGGTAGGATACACCAAACTTGCAAGTGGGATATTCTTCCTACAGGCAGTAGGGGCGGGAGAGAGAGCCTTCATTCGCCCTGTAATGAGTCATTTAACCATATACCGACTTACGAAGATTAATTAACACGAAAACGTTGCCTGGTGTCCCTTTAAAATACCGATTTTATAAACTACTTAAAAAAATACAAAATACACAGAAAAACTACTCAATACAGTAACGTGAGTAAATGTATTTCGTTACTTTCCACCTCTGGCATCAGAAGCATCTCGTCTGTGCTAAAGACAAAAAGGACGGGACTGCAACTGAGTGGTCCAAAGTTAGGTTCCTTGATGAAAGTAAATTTAGCATTTCCTTTGGAAATCAAGGTCCCAGAGTCTGGAGGAAGAGAGGAGAGGCACTGAATCCACGTTGCTTGAAGTCTAGTGTAAAGTTTCCACAGTCAGCGATGATTTGGGGCGCCATGTCATCTGCTGGTTGGTCCACTGTGATTTCCGAGGTCCAAGGTCAACGCAGCCGTCTACCAGGAAGTTTTAGAACACTTCATGCTTCCTGCTGGTGACCAACTTTATGGAGATGTATATTTCATTTTCCAACAGGACTTGGCACCTGCACACATTGCCAAAACTACCAGTACCTGGTTTAAGGACCCTGGTATCCCTGATCTTAATTGGCCAGAAAACTCACCTGACCTTAACCCCATAGAAAATCTATGGTATTGTGAAGAGGAAGATGCAATATGCCAGACCCAACAATGCAGACGAGCTGAAGGACTATCAGAGCAACCTGGGCTCTCATAACACCTGAGCAATGCCACAGATTGATCAACTCCATGCCACACCGTATTTCTGCAGTAATTCAGGCAAAAGGAGCCCCAACTAAGTATTGAGTGCTGTACATGCTCATACTTGTCATGTTCATACTTTTCAGTTGGCCAACATTTCTTAAAAAAACCTTTTTTTGTATTGGTCTTAAGTAATATTCAAATTTTCCGAGATACTGAATTTGGGAATGAATATAATATACAAGTTTCACTTTTTGAATGGAATTACAGACATAAATCAACTTTCTGATGATATTCTAATTATATGACCAGCACCTGTAAATTGATGTCTATAACTGGTTATTTCGACTGGCACCAACATAAATATTGCCATAATCATTGACTACTTACTTGTGTTGTTATTTCTAAAGACGAAGCTAGCCGACCGGAAGTTTGAACACAAACTGGAAGAAAATTAATTTCTAAAATGGGTGAGGCTGAATGATGGTCAATCAGTCTACAGTTGTGAAATAGGCTATCAATACAGCGTGTCGAGTTTGGCACCCCTTAGACCAACCCCTTAAAAACAACAGTTTAATTTATTGTGTGGATGGGGCAATCTACTCGTCACACATGATTTTGGCTTATTGATTATAATGTGGTTAATTGATTGGAAGGATTGGAGTTGTAGGGAACTGATCTTCTTCATCTACTTCAAATTACAGTTCCAATGGTACCAAATATGCCATTGCTATATTTACTTCCTTCAACCCTAATTTGCTCAGACTAATCTGGCCACTGCACTTAGAACCTGGTTCTAGCACCAATGGTGCCCTCCATGCATGCACTTCTTCATATGTGCCATGACAATACATTGCCGAGCTCCTTTTTGAATGTCTGCCATTACACCACCCATATTATCAGGATGTTGTGCAGTTAAATTGGTATTGACAATGAGGTTGACGACATCCAGCCCTTTGTACCAGAGAACTAATGTGCCACCTTTATTTTCTATACATGTACATTTTTTAGCTTTTTTATCCAAAGCAGTTTATAAAAAGGGAAACCATCACTGGACATGTTAGAGCAGCAGTAAGTACTACTTGCATAGAAGTAGTGCAGCAATAAATAGTTGCTGGTATGCTAGCAGAGAAGAGCTGGGTAGCAGAGCCAGACATTGTTCATTGGAGGAGCGCAACGGTTGGGAGGTAATATGCATGTATGAGGCATTTAAGTGGGTGCAGAACCTACTTCATAGTCAAGCATTCGTGAATTTGAATTTAATTCTTAAATTTCCCCTGGGGATCAATAAAGTATCTATCTATCTATCTATCTATCTATCTATCTGGCGGCAGCAACAGGTAGCCCGTGAAACTTGCTAAGTAATGGGGTAACACGCCCTTTTAGGTTGGTTGAAGACTAGGCGTGCCACCTGAAAGGGTTTCACTATACAGTGTACATACATGAGTAGGGAGGGAGTAGCGAACCATCTGACCCATTTTATCAACTCCTTTTGTGTTCTAGTGCTATATTGTGCTATAGAACTACCGGTAGTTATAGAAGTTGTTGTTATAGAAAAAGCTGTTCTGCGACTCAGTAAAGTTATCCTGTAGGCCTACTATAAGAAAACAAAATGTGGAGTGGGCCAAATGGATGTGATAACTCACACATATTAATGTAAGTGGAGCTCACAGAGAAAGCCCATGGGCCCATAGTGCCTTTGTCCAATGTGCTGGATGTTTCCACTCTTGATGCCTACGAACATCACTGCTAATTGCACAACACCCTGATTATAAGCCTTAGGACCTGGGCAAAGAACGTGTCATGCCACATAGGAAGATGTGGCCAATTAGGTATGTGGAGAGTTCGCCCTTCTTACAAACAAATATTACTTGATATATAAAAAGTTCAAGTTGAATGAAGTTACTCAAAAGGGAAAAAAGGGAAAAGTATGTGTGATGGTAAGAAAGTTAATTGAGGAATTTAAAATGTTTTTATTGTATGGAAAATGAAAACTCGGCCGGGTCACTTTTGACCCGGGTTATGTATTAATTAACTGCAAGTAGACGTTTTAACCAAAAATAATAGAAACTCCTGATGGTCATCGTCTTGAGAGCAGATTACTCCTTTAAATCAGAGTGAGTCCTAACGCAGTAAGCCCGGTCAATGTCCCACTGGTACCCGCCACTGCTGCTGGGGCCCCAAGAGCACCTGCATACAAAAAGACACTGTTTGCAGGTTCCTTTGGACAGAATATCTTTTTAATAAAAGAAATGGTTATACATACACTTTTGTTACAATTAGTGATTAGTGATTCATTGACTTCAGTTCAACATTCAACACCATCATCCCCTGGAAACTGATCACCAAACACAGTGAACTGGGCATCAATACACCTCCTCAACCCTCACTCTGAACACTGGCGTCCCACAGGGCTGTGTGCTGAGCCCTCTCTTTTACTGCCTCTTCACCTACGTCTGCACACATGTACATGACTTTAACACCATTGTCAAGTTTGCAGACGACACTATGGTGATTGGTCTCATCAGCGACAGCGATGATATGGCCTACAGGGAGAAGGTCCAGCACCTAACATCGTGGTGCACTGACAACAACCTAGCTCTTAACACCAAGAAGACCAAAGAGCTCATTGTGGACTTCAGGAAGTTAAAAGCTAGCACACACACACCCCCATTCTCATCAACGGGTCTGAGGTGGAGTGTGTCACCAGCTTCAAGTTTCTGGCTGAATCCTGTCACCCTACTGAATCCAAATATTTTAAGGACCTCTCTTGGACCCTCAACACCTCTACCCTGATCAAGACGGCTCACCAGCCTCACCTCATCTTCTTCCTAAGGAGACTAAAGAAGGACCCATAGTGTTTTATTTATATTTATAAATGTACATACTATACTTATACATAGCCATATTCTACTGCTTTTTGTACTATTCATCCTGCATATACACTTATTATTACTACTCTTATAATGTTACTGTTACTACACTGAAATGGTACTGTTACTACACTGCACATAACTACATGCTGTACATATCTGTCTATACGGTTCATACTGAATATCCATATTTATTCTGTTTATCTTAAAATATATAAGATAAGAATATAACATATAAACTCTCCACGTTTTCATATCAATCAACCTAGATTAACGAGGTGGTTTATCAATGCAAGTGTATTACCTATGGACTGTAAGAAAGCCACAGCTGCCACACCTCCTCCACCTGCCACTGCTGTGGTTGACATCACCATGACTCCTGGGATTGACATCAATGTGATCCCTGTAATTACCATTGGTGCCGCAGCCACTCCGCCTTAGAAGAATAAATAAAGACATCTCAGGATGAAGACAAACTAAGTTATTAATGGTAATCTTAGTGGTGTACTTTTTTACAATTTTTCACACTACTTGAGCTAACTTAGACGTAAAGTTAGCTAATACTGTAGATAGCCTACCCAATTTAAAGCTGCAGTTGGCAAGTCTGACAGATTGAGGGGACTTGGGGACTTTTGTTTAAAACGATTACAACCTAATACTTTTATCAAAGTAATTGTTTTAATATATCTTGTTTTTGCTTCTAATTAAAAGTGCACACAGGGGTCACATTTGACATATGTCTGTAAACTTGATTTAGTAATAGAAAAACTATATTTGTAATTATTTGAAGTAATCAAAAATATTTTTACTGAACAACTGTAAAATGAACTGCAATATTCAATGATACAAAAATTATTTCACTAGATATAGCAAAGGAATAACCAGCCATGTATGAAAAAGCATGGGAAATTAATGCGGGTCATTTTTTACCCATGTCTGAAAACTGGACGAAGCAATGAAAAAACTGTGTTGTTGTTAATGTAAAAAAGGAAAAAGTTAAAAAATATGATTTGTAATAATCAAAAACAAGATATTACATTTATATCTGGAATATTGACTGATGAAATAAATAAATTCCTAAATGAATGCGTTTTTGACCCATGTTGCGCATTAAAGGGGTAGTGATACATAAATTACTTTTTCTAAAAATAAAGAATGGGAAAATGAAAATAGAGATATGTAATGGTTAAAAACAAGTTAATTGAGGAATTCATGGAATACTGGATGATGAAATCAATTTATGCAAACAATATTCCATTTTAAACATTTTGACCCAGGTTATGCATTAAACATGTAGGTTAATGTGAACACTTCCCATTAAACAGCAGAATCTGCATGGCCTAGAGTGCAGATTAAAAGTTTTGAAATCAAATTTGCACATGCAAACTAGTGTATATTGAATTGAATAATGTTGTCTGAAATATTGTTTGTCTCAAACAAGTTTATGGTTTGATCCAACAAAGACAATCTTAACATGGGCTCTAAAAGGCTGGTCTGTGCTAAAAGTATCAATGGCTACCATACCATTATCTGAGTAGGCTATTATGATGGCCTAAATTTGTTGACAGCCTTTAAGAGTAAGCTATCAATGCACACAAAATAAGCAATGTAACAGGGCTCAGGCATGGGCTGAACTGTTTAAGTTCTGAAAATGGGCTGGATATAGGCCAGCCATCTTCAAAAATGTCTGATAACCTTATGATACAGATTTGGTCTTTGCTTTAAGCTCTCACAATCTCACAATGTCCAAACCAAAATGTGAAAAAGAGAAAACTCATACAGCTAGCAAACACCCAAATGATCTTACTGTAATACAAATAGCAATATGTAATGTATAGAATATTCTTTACCCAACCCCCAACCCCCACTTTTGAGGCACTCACATTCATATGCGGTCTAGGGATCTGGAAGCTGGATATTATTCTGCAGATGCAGCTGCTGGTGTGCGTGTGACATGTAGGCTAAAGCACAAACGAGTGTAGGCCCTATAGACATTATAGCTGCATTAGAACTACAAAGTATCCATCCCTGGAAAAGGAGCAGAATGACGTATCAGAAAAAGAGCTGTCATGCTTGGTGCTATGAAGTGTAGTTGCTCACTTTCGCAATGATGCGTTTTTCTAGTGCTCCTTTAATTTAGGCACTGGCCGCAAATCTCAATAATTTTGACTTTCCGAATCTCGGAATCTTCGACTTTGTTTCTCATAGTTAAGCCTATGACTTTGTATCTCATTTAGCCTATCTAATATGAGATAGGCCTACATATTTTTTAAGTGGTGAATACGGGCTTCTATACAAAAAGACATAAATTAAAGGAAAATAAAGTTAAAGTTACCTGCTCCCGCAAGAATTGCTGCTGCAGCTGTCACTAGAATGTAAATAATGTCAGACTGGTTAATCAATTGAAAAGGTCCGTTAGGCCTAAGTTTTTCAATGAGTCCTTTGAAAAACACTAAAAATGAATTAGAATAAGGCTACTCACGCAGTCCCATGTTTATCCAGGAGTTTTCAGACGCCTTGAGTGTTCACGAATAGATATAGCGGTCGTTTCCAGGAAAACGAAACTGTAAGTATTAGTAACACAGAAAAAAACGCTGGGTGGGAGTGTCGATAGCTCTTCGTGGTTGGATGCAGAGTAGTTGGGTCATCTATAGCAGTTCCGTGACTGTGGAGAGCGAAGGTTCGTTTCTCACTAGATTTGTCATCTATAAAGGTTAACGAAAAAAATTAGCTTTCCCCTTACAAAAATGTGGGGACATTTTGTGAGAGCCCTATATCCAAAATGGCTGCCGTAAGCCAATGCTGGAAATTAACTTTTTAATGGTTTTGTCCACAGTGCTGCATAACACATGGTTTCTGGGACTATTTGGGTCAAGACATTCATAAATGATGTAGATTTATTGATTTGACCTAGTTTTGACCTTCAAATTCAAGATGGCCACCAATTTTTGGCTCTTTAAATGTCGATGTCTCAAAATCATCATAGAGTTGTAATATTAGGCTCAAATGGAAGCTCTGCTCAAACTGAGTTCAGTTATGGGCAGCAAAATTACAACATACACATAGGTCATCAGATGTCTGTCATTGTTTTATTATTTATTTATTATGATTTATTTATTGAATTAACTAAAAACACTCTCCATCTGAATCTGTTGAATCTCCACACTGACTCCTCTCATCATCACTGCTACTCTCATCTGAGCTTTCATGAGGTGTGAGCTGCTGGGGCAAGGGGGTGTGACGCACTGGTCGACACTGTCCGTTCACTAGATCCCAGGCGTAACCAATGGGAGAAGGATGCTTTTGAAGGTTGTAATGGAGCTGGAAATATGTTAACCTGACTCTCGCCAGATGAATTTTGTTCCGCTTAGCTCCGCCTAGCTTCACTCACATCCATCTGGGACCTCTTCCATTGAGAGTGATTTCAGCACGAGATTGTATGGTAGAGCCAATCAGGACGCAGGGCGGGAGTTTCATAGATGTGACATAGCGTAGAAGCGACTGTGAGACTGTTATCAGCGTCACGGGTTGGCTTCGATGTGAGTGGTTGAAGTAGCACGTCAATAGATGACGGACAAGTGGCTTATTCAATCATATGCAAGCATTTTTTGATTAGGCCCAGCCTTCTGAAGCAACACTCCAATGGATTGGTCCCAGATGGATGAGTGGAGCTAGGCGGAACGAAATTCATCTGGCGAGAATCAGGTTAGAAATATGTAAGGTAGTTTGTCCTTTCCATATGAAGATTCAAAGAGTCATCATCAGATGGGACATGGATTGTACACTTATTCAGCAGGCCAGGCCAGAGTTTCCAAATGGCACAAACTGAAGAATAAGAGTACAATCCGTCTCCCACCTGATGATGACTCTGAGTCACACCTCATGACTGCTCAGATGAGAGTAGCAGTGATGATAAGAGGAGTCTCTCCGAGAGTGAGATGACAGAATTCCTCTCACAGAACAACCTTCTGGATCTAAATCAATCTGGGTTCAAGAGGGGCCACTCACCCGAAACGGCTCTGCTGTCTGTAATAGAAGCCTTAAAGGAAGCCAAGGCGACTGCTCTGTCATCAGAACTCATTCTGCTTGACTTAACGGCTGCCTTTGACACTGTTAATCACCTCATCCTTCTCTCTATTGTCTCTAACATGGGAATCTCCAGTTCTGCTCTGTCCTGGTTTGAATCCTACCTCACAGAATGCTCAACGTATCATGGCTTGGACAGCTGTCCACACCTCACTATCTCACCACAGGGGTCCCCCAGGGCTCAGTGATGGGCCCTCTTCTCTTTGCTATCTACACCACCTCTTTGGGACAGATTATCCGTTCGCATTGGCTTCTCATACCACTGCTATCCAGACGACACACAGCTCTATATGTCCTTTCCACCGTATGACCCCTTGGTCTCGGCATGGATCTTGGATTGCCTCTCAGACATATCTACATGGATGAAGGCAAACCACCTCCAGCTAAACCTCTCAAAAACCAAACTGCTGGTCCTCCCAGCTAAACCATGGCATCAACATTAAAATTGACTCCCTGTCTGTTACACCTACCAGGGCTGTGGAGAGGGCTGCAAGTAATTTAGGAGTCGTTCTCGACAACCAACAAGCCGTTTCGCACTCTACAACATACAGAAAATCAAGACTTACTTGACTCAAGATGCTACCCAACTCCTGGTACAGGCGATAGTCATCTCACGACTCGACTACTGTAACACACTCCTGACAGGTCTCCCAGCCTGCACAGTGAAACCCCTTCAGATGATCCAGAATGCGGCGGTGCGCCTGGTCTACAACCAACCCAAAAGGGCACACGTTACCCCGCAACCTATGGCTGCCCACATCAAATTTGTCTCTAACGCTTGCCTACAAAGTAGTATCCGGTTCTGCTTCCACCTACTTGAATGCCCTCATACAGACATACGCTAACTCCAGACCGTTGCACTCCTCAGCCGAAAGACGTCTAGCTCTACCACCGGTACACTCAGGTCAATCCAAACTTTTTTTCATTTGTTGTTCCTTGTTGGTGGAACGCACTACCAGTTCCTACTAGAGCAGGGACATCCCTCTCCATCTTTAAAAAACTCCTGAAGACCCAGCTCTTCAGAGAATATCTCCTCTCGTAGCACTACTTAAAACTAGCTAATTCTAGCACTTACCACTGGACTAGAACTGACACTTGACTGTATAAAAACAGCACTCACTGATGCACTTTTTCTTATTGTGCTCTACCTTTTTACATTATTTTAAATTGTTCTAGTATTGTTGAGAGAATTGTTCTAAAGCTTTAAACTGTTTACCATGTTGTAAGGCACTTTGGCTAAAAAAGCGTCTGCTAAATGTAATGTAATGTAATGTAATGAGTCAGTGTGAAGATTCAACAGATTCAGATGGAGTCTGATAATATTGGAGTAATATTACAGTTCTATGACGATTTTGAAAAATTGGCATTTAAAGAGTCAAAAATAGGTCAAATCAATAAATCTACATCATTTTTGAATTTTTTGACCCAAATAGTCTCAGAAACAATGTGTAATGCAGCACTGTGGGCAGAACCATTAAAAAGTTAATTTCCAGCTTGGCTGACGGCAGCCATTTTGGATATAGGGCTCTCACAAAATTTCTCCACATTTTTGTAAGGGGCACCCCGGCAATTTTTTTTTTCTTTAACCTTTATAGATGACAAATCTAGTGAGAAACGAACCTTCGCTCTCCAAGGTCACGGAACTGCTATAGATGACCCAACTAGAGGGTGCAGATCATTTGTCTTTTTGTCCCTCCCGCGCCGAGAACGCTTGCATGCTATAGCCTACCGGCGCCTATTTTTCACATAATACGCAAGCTTGTTGGAAGCGTTTCCATTCAAAACAGTGAAGAATATGAAGAGACTTTTTTTTTAAGAGACTTTTTTAATTTAGCCTACTTGTACAGTTCATTACTCAAATACAACACAAAATACACAGAACAAATGACATACAACATTACATCAGATAGGCTAGAACATACAGGGGTACAGCCACAGTCACAATAGGCCTAGGTAGACAGGGTGGTATAGGCAGAAAAAAAGGACACATTAATAAACCTTTGAGGTCACACACGAGTTCTTACGGCCGTAGTATTTTTTGAGTAGCCTAATTGAATCAATGTAGGCCTAATCTCTAAACTCAATTATAAAACCAGAAAAGAATGGTTTAGACTGTTCTCAACCTTTTATCAGTCGCGGCACCCTTTACATGAAAGAAAAATCTCAAGGCACCCCAAACATTTAAAAAAAATGTTTTATGTAGTTTAATACACACACTGTCTCTGAAGACCAACAAATAGCCTATAACGCATGTAGCATACTACAACTCAATTGTCATCTTAGTCTTTCTTAATCTTAATCTTGCTGGAGGTCTCCACCTCCTTCACTGAATGACCACACGATGAAGAGGATTATGTTGAGGGCTCAGATTCAGATTGATTTATTTCAATTTCATTTTATTAGCCTAGTGCCAGCCACTGGTTTAGAACCACTGAATTTGCTCCTATGGATGTGGGGAAAGCACAAGGTATCAGTTTTACATTTATTTATTTATTTATTTACAAACAAAACAATCCCTGTCATTTCCATGCAGTTTTCAACAGCTAGAAGAAGAGAGGTCATGCTATGGATTTTGTGAATGTTTCTTCTTCTACATTTGCAAGATTTTAGTCATCTTTAGTTCATATGATATTCAACTTTATTGTCAATGCACATATTAAATACCAATAGTCTAAAACAAAATGCAGTTTTACATCTAACCAGTGGTACAAATAACTGACATGTCCAAAAGGGCCTTCATGAAATGCGTCGCTAGACTGTTCACATTTTAACGGGCCAAGTTGAGAGCTGCGTCCGTTATTGTTCTTGGGAAAAATACTGATTTCCACATTGCAACTAGGCTACTGAATCCATAGTCATGGACCACCAGCAATGTCCTTGGACCAGTGGTTGAAAACATCTGGCTTACAGTATCAAGCGGACTTAAGCTGCCACCTCTTGGCGAAAAGTTGTAATACATTTCACCCAGCTGCATGAATCACAGAAAGCGTGAATGAAGTGGCCACTTCTAAATGGGGCCCACTGTACGGTAGCATAGCTGAAGGTCTGTGGCTAAAGCAGCCATAATGAAAGTGATCATTTTTTGGATACTTCACAGACGGGCTTTTTAATCGCATAGACTATAACTACCAAGCTGGAATCAAAGCACACCGATTCACCTCTCACAACCTAATCACGCACTTCAAACAAACAAACAAGCGTCTCAGTCTCACGCATGTATAGCCATAAAACTGTATCAGACGTAACGTTGGTAAATCATCCATTGCACAGAATGATTTTTGTAGCACGTGCAACAGCCCTGCCCTGGATATGTCTCTCAAAGTGCGCTCTAAAACATTTGGTTTGAATGGAGATGTAGATCATCACGGGTGCGTTAATAAATCTACATTGTGACGAGTTGACACAAATGATTCACTTTGATGAATTTATGTCTAGTCAATTACGTCGTCTCAGCCCTAGTTACTTTAGGCCTACTTTGAGCCATGCTCTTCCTTAATGTTTGAAAATAGAGGATTGAAGTAGCGGTGTTTGGGAATGAACGTCAGCTCAGATGCTTGAGACTTTTTGTGGACTTAATGCAACACTTGCACTGACAGGGCCACCAAGGACTGTGAGCGAATCAACAGCAGGAAAACCTATTTAGCAAGCAGAAATGTCCCAGCCTGTTTAGGATGCTTCATAGACAGGTTATCTTTCAGGTAGGCCTATATTTTCCATTAGAAAACCATCACGTTAGCGAACGGGTTGTGGCTAACTCACTTAGCTGCTGTAGACTATATGGTCAGAAAAGAAGATGACAGTCGAAAGATACAATTTACAGCGCTGATATCAATTTGCTTGGTAACAGCATTTATGGTTTTCTACAAATACACCAATAGCCTAATCAAACTGGCCTTCATCACTCAACCAATGCTAACAGCAGGGCCGTAGTCACCATAGACATTGAGGGGGACGTGTCCCCCCCAATATTCAAATATGACCAAAATGTCCCCCCCAATATACGGACATAGAAAAATAAATAAAGAAAAAATACTCTAGAGGAAACTAACAACCACCACCATCTGAAATGTAATCAAACATAAATAACGCACAAATTAGTGACCTAGTGATGGCTCCAGAGTAGCCTGCAGCCCTGAGTGGTTTGACCTGGTCGTTTTCCTTTTCGTTAGTGGCGTCAAAAGCTTCCATTTACTGCACCCTACCAAAGATCCTTGATTACTGTACTAGCTCCGCTTTAACCCTCTCTGACCCTACTGCGGTGAGGTAGGGCTGGCAACAATATCGCAAAAGCTCACAATTTTCACAAAACTTGTTGGAAAGGTGTAGCACAGGCTAAGGAAATCCCATACATTTTTGGAGCCGATCAGACTCAAAGGGAACTTTGAAACATTTTCCATATTGTAACCTATTGTCGCAATGATAGCGAAAGTGAAATTTTTTTTTTTAAATGATGAATTTGTGCAAGCCTGTGTCATTCATTTCTTTCACATGTCTTACAACATAAATAATGCATTCATATGCTACTACAAATGCCAGGAATTACCCTGTTTATAGGCCTCTTAGAAATGGTTGTTGCATCTTCCATATTATTTAGATGCGAACTCAATCACGCATCCATGCAGGCAAAACGTAGAAATCAAATGTGGCGACGGCACACAAGTTGGAAAAAACGTCGTAACGACTTGTTTGTGATTTTTAATAATATTTTTTGCATGGCCCTCAGACCCCACCACAGATTTGGTCCCCCCCAATGTTGACATCATGACTACGGCCTTGGCTAACAGTAGGCCTAACATTATTTTACCTAGGTCGTAGGCTATTGATACAACTTGTATAAGATTAACGTACCTGCAGTTAAAACCAAGCATGTCTGATAAACATTCTCAGATTTATTTTGGCTTCAAGAAGAAATGGGAATTACATTTCATGTGAAAATCATCCTACCCTTATTAGACGTTCTCTGCGGTAAACTACAGTGTTGTCCTTGTAGGCTAGGAAGCGTGTCTTTCCAACCCACTTTAGATTAACTTCCAACAAAATTATGTCTCACTGCAACGATGCGCCATCTGGTGGACAAACGACTAAAATGCAGCCAAATAATGATTTTTGGTTTTTGGTTTTCCTTTAATCCTACTGAATTTGTAATTATGTATCGGCCGTTCTAATTGCCGATACTGATAGTATGTGCGTGCCTGTGTGTGTGTGCATGTGTATATGTGTGCACCACCATCTACAGCCCAATGAGTGTACAGTCACTAAATGTACACATAACTTAATTTTTTAGACCTCCCCCCCCCCATGGATGAAATTCTACGAAACTATATGGGGTATACCCCCAGATAATGTCAGGTTAATCATACACATAAAATTTGGTGCAGTTCTGAACATCTTAGCTGAAGAGAGAGGCGATGAAAGCAGAATGATATTGCATTTTCCTTTTTACCGGGGGGTGTAAATCACAAATGAGTGATTATGGGCTAGGTTGATGTGGGCCCTTGAGACCAACATACCATAAAAAATTCTTCATCCTCGGTGCCACAGTTCAGGTAGTTATTTAGGAAAAACTGCATTTTTTGCGGTTCCTGGGGCCCAGCGTGGGGGGGAAGTGGCCCCCGGGGACCAAACTAAATTTTTCCGTAAAAGTCTAGTGGGTATCGGGTATCGTTGACCAAAAATTCAGGAAGTAGATGACGGGAAAAAAAAAAAAACTTTAACAATCACTATATGACTGCTTTGCTAGCTTCGCTGGCGGCGGTCATAATAAGGAGATGGGGCGGAGACAAAGACAGGTGCCAGGCAGGTAACACAAAGCACATGGGGAACCAGGCAAACACAGCACACACAGGACACTACACAAAGTTGCCACCAGGGTGGCACAAAGTCACTCCATCCAGGCAGGATCCTAACAGACAAACATGGATGCCACTACATAGGTTAAAACATACGCTCTCATATTGGGGGTATATGTGTGGGAGGGCTAAATGAGTGTTTGGGGGAGGAGGTTTATCTGTGTATGTGTTAGAGTGTGGCTACCCGACCCGAGCCCGACGGGACCCGATGGGTCGGGTCGGGTTTGGACAAAATTTAGAAATGATGCTCGTGTTCGGACACATGGGGCCGATATGCATTGGATGCTTTACATTTAAAATGGTTTATTATGTTGTAACCAACAGGTCTGCTTCACATGATGCAAAGAACATTTTATTTTATTTACAAGAATAAAATAAAATGTAAAAAAAGACCTAACAGCTTTCTTCCTGTGTGCAAGACTTGTTTATGTAGCCGTGCATTTCAGGCGGCACATCTTGGGCATGGATGTAGTGGAGGCTAAACGTAAGTAAACACAGTTTATTCAGTCCCTGAATTCATCACAGTTTCCAACCAAAATCACCAGGTTTGCAGGCTGACTTTCAACTGCCATGCTTGCATTGCCGATGTCAATAAGACACAATGGGGTGTCCCCATAATGTAGCCTATAATACAATAGGGCTTCAGGGACATTTTAATTATTTACTTGTAGTGTGGTTAATAATACTGAATAATGAATTGCGTACATACAGCACATCATCACCTCTCTCTGACGGTTAATATCTTTCTCCCTAAATTCAGTCATGGATGTCATGGGAGTCTAAATGCTATTCGCCTTATTCACCCGGCGGCCAGAACGAGGCTAAAGGGTAGACTTGCCATTACACCTAAGTCCAGCAGATGGTGGTAATGCACTCTGTTTGCAAACTGCCAAAAACTCACTGAAGAACAGGCCAGTGAACCCCACCTTCTTTTTGGTGAGCTTTTTTTTGGCAGTTTGCAAACAGAGTACATTACCACCACCATCTGCTGGACTGAGGTGTAATGGCTAGTGTACCCCTTAGCCTCGTGCTGGCCACCCGGTGAATAAGGCGAATAGCACATTTCTCCAGAGTTGGGGTCTCCAGCTGTCGTGGGACGGAGCCTCTGGAACCATGTGACATGTGACAGCTACTGCAATGGCTGCACACTTCACCGTTCCTGTTGCATTCACCTTTACCTAGCCAGTGCATCTTTGTTTTTGTGGGTATTCAAGATGGTCATTATGCATTTTATGTCATGAATTGTTGCTCCAAAACAGCCATTAATCCCTTTATTGTGGGGGCGAAATAAAATACTTTAAGCCCCTTCATATGACAATGGTGCATGCTGAAACTGTGTGGTCATTCACTTGTTTCCCTTTGAGAGGCTTTGGCTGGAAGAAAGCAATTTTAAACCTGGAATGCCAGTTTGGATGCTGGTCAAGAAAAACGATTTAAAGGTTTTTCTTCAGTGCCCCTGGTAGATGCATGGCATGCACTTGTGAAGAGGCATCATCACCTCTCCCACAGCCTCATAAATGTTTTCTGTCTTTGAAGCATGAAAAAATTAACTTTGACTTGTCTACCAAAAGACAATGAATAGTTAAAAGTGTAACATCTAGACCACATCTTCCTGAATTATTAGACGGATGTATAATGAATTATTACAGATGCACTCAGGGTATTACACTGAAGTAATAAAGAAAACATGCAAAACATGCATTTATGCTGTATTACGGTCCAAATGAAAGCTCTCTTAACATTGTTTTTTTTTCAAAAGTTTATTGACTGGTAGAAGCACAGACAGTCGTGGTGTGCACACAAAACATTTGTTTCATTCATTTAGAATTTTGGTAAATGGTAACAGTAAAAAAACAAACTGTTTCTCAAAAGTATTGCTGTGGCCTTAACTCGTGGAGGGTAAACTAGAGACTGCGTGGTAAACAAGAACATTCAGTAAAGCTGCTTGGTTTGCTGCTCTAGAGTGCCTACTTTGCTCTACCCTAACAAAACACTGGTCCAATCTTTCTAGCGTGTCAAAAAAGGCACTTTTAAAGCTGTTTTTTTCTTATTTTTTGTCTTTTTTTGTTGACTTTTAAGTGAAAGTTTCACATGAACAACATATGTATTGACGTTCCTTGATCCCTCTATTTTCCCTCAGTTTCTGCCTCCTCATGCACCCCCCTCCCCAACCCTATTCAGACTCTCCATCCTCCTCTTCATCACAGGTGACACATGCGGCTCATTCCAGGTCATCGTGGTTCTGGGTTGACTCATTGATCACCTGTGGGGATTGAGGGGATTCCGACATAGAGAGACGTGTGATGATTAGCAGGGACAAATGTCAACAGAGAGACAAAAGAAGGAAAATAGCAGCCTGAAACTCAACTCACTGGCACAGAACATGCACCAAACTCAAGCAACATTACTTAGACTCTAGACACATTATTTTGGACAGTAAATGCTAGTGTAATGGATTTGAATGTCATGTCCTCTGCTATTGTCTTGGTGCTGGGTACTGTATCCACTCACTTCTCCATCTCTGGTCTCAATAGTCTTAATCAGCACCTTCTTATGCATGGTGTCCATCATTGGTCTTCCATGGACTTCCATCATGGATTCTAAAAATGAAAGGAATGAGATGTTTTTTGTGTAGAACCTATGATAATACAAAAGGCTGTAAGTAAGAGAGTAAGCGGCCCAATCACTGGTCCATTTCTGAGTTACATCACTCTGGGTGCAGACTTCTGTTACTCATTTATAATTCAGGAGATTTTAAGAGCAGAGGCTTGAAAACTGTGTCTGACCTATTCTGGTATGCAGTAGAGCAGACTGCCCTATAAGGGCTGTGAAGATCTCTGAGAGGAAGAATAAGGTGTTGTGTCATGTATGCACTATTGTGTCAATAACAATACCTACCTCTCAAGTTAAAAGAAGAGAAGTTGGGCAATGGAGTGGTGATTCTGAAAAGGAAAAAAAGAGCAAAGGTGAGAACATGGAAGAGAGAATCATAATTGTGTCAAAATAGGATAGTCAAAAATAGGCAAATAGTCAAAAGGGATATGGACATGCCTGAATTCACTGAATTCACAGTCTTAAAACTTGTTTCAAGTGGCAAAGATGGCATCTCATACGGTCACGGTGTAATGCAGATCAGAGAGACGCTGTGGCAGATTCTCACCTGCTCTCTTCACCCTCCAGCAGTTTTCTGTAAGTGGCGATCTCAATGTCCAGCGCCATTTTGACATTAAGCAGATCCTGGTACTCGCGCAGGTGGCGTGCCATCTCATCCTTCATGTTACGGATGTCTTCCTCCAGGCGGACAATGTTGTCCTGGTAACCAGCCGCCTCGTTGGAGAAGCAGTCCTCTGTCTCCCTCATCTGTCGTTCCAGTGACTCATTCTGAAGGTAAAGAAAAGAAAGTACAGTTCAAACTAACATTATTTTTTATATAAATATTTGTTTCAATATTTGTAGCACTAATAGAATTTCCTTTCTTATTTGCTCTTAACTGATCTGCACTATTCAACTTCATCCGACTCACGTTGTTCATGACCGTGACAAAGCAAAATGTCGGTTGCATAAGAGTCTTGTACCATGTTCAATTTTAGCAAGCCCCCCCCCAACCTCCAAACTTACATCTCTTTTGGGAGCCCTCTTTCCGCTCCAATGGTGGCACTAGTTGTCATGAGTGAGGATAAAGGATGCTGGTGGTGGTGGTGGCACTAGTTGTCATGTGTGAGGATAAAGGATGCTGATGGTGGTGGTGGCACTAGTTGTCATGTGTGAGGATAAAGGATGCTGATGGTGGTGGCACTAGTTGTCATGTGTGAGGATAAAGGATACTGGTGGTGGCGGCACTAGTTGTCATGTGTGAGGATAAAGGATGCTGATGGTGGTGGTGGCACTAGTTGTCATGTGTGAGGATAAAGGATGCTGATGGTGGTGGCACTAGTTGTCATGTGTGAGGATAAAGGATGCTGATGGTGGTGGGATAAAGGATACTGGTGGTGGTGGCACTAGTTGTCATGCGTGAGGATAAAGGATGCTGATGGTGGTGGTGGCACTAGTTGTCATGCGTGAGGATAAAGGATGCTGATGGTGGTGGTGGCTGACTCACCATGCCTTTCAGGGCATCGACCTCACAAGTGAGAGCCTGCACCTGTCGGCGATAGTCATTGGCTTCCTGCTTAGCCTGACGGATGGCATCAGTATTACGAGCAGCTGCTTCAGACAGGTCCGCAAACTGCACAGAAAGAGGTCAGAAGAGAGACAGAGAGAGATAGAGAGAGCATTAAAGCAATAATGTAATGTATGTGTTTCTGTATCTTCTTATGGCAATATAAAACGCTGTGGATGAAGAAAATACTTCATAGTGTATGTCCATAATAATATCTAGTCTTTACAGTAAAATGACACTTATTCTATTCATGCTCCTTATTCTTCTTCTACACACAATATATAAGTAGAAAGACAGAGCACAGTACTAAAGGACAGAGCATCATGAGAGAATAGACAGACACACACACACACAGAATGAGAGAGAGAGATACACGCTCCCTGGATTACACATGCTAAAAAGGGTTTGATCTCCTTTGGAAAAATGCCACCATTTAATTCCTTTGAACCACCTCGCAGACAAAAGATCATGGCAGCAGACTCTTCCCAGGTCACACTTTCACCTCTCATTGTGATCTGAGACTGAAATAGCAAATCAATGGAGCCGGTCAATAACCTAATTAGGCTATGCTTTTTAAGGATGGGGGTAGGAAACGTCTTTTGTTCTCGCAGAGTGTCCAGATGTCCTTCAGGGCCTGATGGTGGCCCAAGCACACCATCTGCTCCGCACTTAAGGACACATCCTCTAGAGAAGGCCACTTGAATGTATCCACACTGCCTCTAGAGAGACAGATCATCCCCACGGTCTTACACATGTGTATGCTGACACACTCACTTTGGATTTGTACCAGTCCTCGGACTCCTGGAGGTTCTTGGTAGCCAGTGACTCGTACTGCAGTCTGACGTCCCGCAGCGCAGCGGTCAGGTCGGGTTTGGCCACATCCATATCAATCTGAACATGCTGCTGCTGGATTTGAGCCTGAAGGTCACACATCTCCTGCAGAGACAGAGAGAAAGAGATGGATTATTAAGACATGGTCTGGGTTGTGGGTATGTGGGGTATTATGACAGGGAATGAGAGGTCACATGCCTGGTTCACTCATGCATATTCAAGAAAATGTTTCCTGATTTTGTCCTACGTTTTTCTACAGAGATTTGATTTTCAGTAAGGTTTTATCTTGTGGATTTACAAACAACAGTGATACTGTAAGACAAAACAATGTAACTTGGTGACTGACTGTCCTCATAATGTCCAATGGCTTTTTAGCCCATTAAATTAAATTAATTGGTCTTCTATCCCGTGCATTTCCTGGGTAGGATGTTTAAACATGAACAGTCTCCTCTCGGGAAGACAGCTGCTTTCCTTCCTTATCCCTCTGACATAATACTGCCGCTTCCGTTGAGCGTATAATCACCATGGCGGTGCCCCACCCACTCTACCCGCCAATCTCATTATGCTCTCAACTCCCGGTGAGATTGTCAGCCATTGGCTGACCTAAGGCAGCCTGCTCCAGGAGAGACAGAGACAGGGTGTTTGGGTCAGGTGGTTGGAGCGGCGCAGGGGGAGGCTGCCTGCCGGCTCTGTGTCCTTCCTCACCTCATCATGAAGCTTCTTCAGGAAGATGATCTCCTCTTGCAGGGACTCCACCTTCCTCTCCAGGTCAAGACGGGCCAGGGCCGCATTATCCACATCCTGCAACCAAACACACACACACACACGCACACCACACACACAGAGACAAGTGTAACACAAACAGAATATACAAGTGAGACAGATAGTCCAAAACCCAGGGTTAAGGCTGAACTTTACAGTCTTTCATCCAGAGTTCAATTTATCAACCACTACAGTACCACCCTGAATTGAATAACTCTGTTGGTCGTAAAAAAATTGATAGGTAATATGTAATGTTGCATGTAGAGAAAACCAAAAGGGATAGGGCATTTTTTTTTCCCTTTCACAGAAGAATCTCTGTTGGTCGTAAAAAAATTGATAGGTAATATGTAATGTTGCATGTAGAGAAAACCAAAAGGGATAGGGCATTTTTTTCCCTTTCACAGAAGAATGGCCAAGATAAGGGTAGGTTTAAGCACCATCTCTGTGACTTTCTGTTATTATTCACAGGAAGTCACAGCCACAGGAAGCGCCACATTTGTACAACAGTACAGCACAGATCTGGGGATGACAATCTGCTAAGTGTGACTGGTATGTAGAAACAAAATAAAAACTTGGCTATTTGCTGATGTGGAGTCCTAGTTAACTAGAAGCCAGTACATCTCCTCACAAAGTCAGCAGCTTGCCCTACACAGTAGGCCCTCTTGACAGACAATGGTTGAGGCCTTTAGTTCACTGTTTCTGCTCTTCAGTCCCAACCTCTCCACCCCTAGACACACACACACACGCACACACACACACACAAACACACACACAACACACACACACACACACACACACACACACACACACACACACACAGAACAACAGCTTGCCTTGTCATCTTCCCACAACCCCCCTCTCCTCATCAGCTCTGAAACAATGCCGACGGAGAAGCCGCTTTCCTGCTGCCACAAAGCAGCCCTTTTAAATGGCGCTGGCCAAACCAACACTGGGTGGCAGCCTGACCAGATCCTGCCAGTTTCCTAGGTGCTGGGCGTCGTCCTCAGTTGAACAGCTTCCAACAGATGTTTGCACTTTGTACATTCTTTCAGGATCTACATCAACGCTCAGTACACTTAAAAATATGGCAAGCAGTACCCTTAAACTTTGGTTTGGTTTTTACATTTTCATTCATTCTGTGCTTTCTCAAAAAATGCATTGTGGGAAAATAATGTTGTTATAGGAATTCAGCCAATTAAATCAAAAGTTATGGGAATGACTTAATGTAATTAACTGACTGATCTGGGCTCAAATTGGGCCACAGTGTCTGCCTGGCTTGACAGCGGTGACTGAGATGGATGGAATTTGAACTAAGCTGACTTCAAGCCAGCAGAATAACAGCAACTATTCAAAGGTGTGCCTTGCTGTCAACCTAACTAGATAATTTTACATCCCCCCCACCATGCTTTGGAGTGAACACATACTGTAACACACCTGTCTGAAGCCTTGGAGGTTGTTTTCAGCATCTTCTCTCTGAAGCATCTCATCCTGCAGCCTGCAAATGACATCTGACAGTGTTAGAACTGTTTGTTGTATGAGCCACACCCACTTCTGCATGTGTTTAACAGACTAGCCTATATTCCTATGGTAGGGACCTACACAAATAACCCACGTTTCTATAGGACGTTCATGGAAACGAAATACAATAAATGTAAAAGCTTCGGGCACTAGGAGTAAAATGTAAAGGTTTCATTCAATGCTAATTCACACAATCCTAATTTCTCTATCAGAGCAGAACTTGAACCAGGTAGCAAAACCAAGCCAGGCTCCAGTATGTGATTTAAAACAAAATAGCCTGCTTTCTTCTTTCAAATACCAGGCTCCAGTATGTGATTTAAAACAAAATAGCCTGCTTTCTTCTTTCATATACCTTTGAGATACAGAATACTGGACTACATCTTAGGCAGCGATTATTTTGATGAACATAACCAACGACATCCAATAGATTACATTAGGTTACTACACTACAGTCTTTTGTCGACAGGACAAAATGTACTTTCCAGTGCGCATACTTTCACGCTTCCTATAGTTGTGTTAAAATATTAGGCCTATAGATAGAACCATGCATACTTCTCACGAAGCTTCTGGATGTCATCTCCCAAGTTGTCCCGGTCCAACTCGACTCTGGATTTCTCGTTGGTAAGCTGGTCCACCTGACGGCGCAGCTCCCTCATCTCCTCCTCATACAGGTCCCCGACGCGGGACATACCTTTGCCCCTAAGCTGATCCAACTCTGCGATGAGAATTTTGTTCTGCTGCTCCAAGAACCGAACTTTATCGATGTAGCTGGCAAACCTGTCGTTGAGGTGCTGCATCTCTGCCTTTTCATTAGTCCGGTTCGCTTTGAAGTCCGCTGTGATGGCATCGGAGAGAGCAAAGTCCACATTATCGCTGCTGAGTTTGATCATGGCACTGCTGCGGAGCCTGCTGGTCTTGCTGGCAAAGATGCTAGGGGGAGCGGACGACACGCTGTAGGATGTCCGGGAAGAGCGTACTGGACTGGAGTACTGGCGACTTGAGTAAGTAGAACGAGTCATGGAGGGCCGCTGCTCGGTCCTACCGAACATCCTATTGTAAGAGGACTGGACCGTGGATCTTGACATTTTGTAATCCTTCAGTGCTTGAGTTACTTCTCTTTTTTATCGCGTATACTTCCCTCCTACCAGCTTTCCGTGCGCACAAATCAACTACTGCCCCAGCAACACTGATGCTGAGTGTGAGAGCGGATTTATACTCCCCTCCCTATGCAAATAACATAACGGTGCAGAGAGAGTGACTGACAGAACCAGCAGCCTGTGGTTAAGCTCCACACAACAAATGGCCAACTGCATTTACGTAAGTTAACCACAGCTGATACGAAGGCTTGGGTGGGGCATGAAACTCTCGATCCCATATTGGGACAAAGGCAGGTGGAGTCTATCTTTAATAAATAAAAAGTATTTGATTTTTCACTGCGCATTCGTTGTTGACATTTGCATTTGACATTTTGCATAGGCATTCAAGTCATTAAATGACAATGTGGTGTAGCAGATTTGCGATCTAACTAAGGCCTATATCTTGTTTAGTTTTCTGAGCACATTAAATTGCATTGCTTGTTTCCTGTGTGAAATCTGATTTTAGCATGATCTAATTAAGGTAAACGAAAAAAACACAAAAAAACACCAGTCTACATTTCTTGCTTCGAGAGGAGACTTATGACTGTGGAAACTTGCTTGGGGCACATCCAAATTAGCCTAGAAGGACAGACGTCTCACAAAACAAGACTTATGCAAAGCCTCAACCTGAAAAATCATCAGACTAATACATTCTAGGCCTATCACTTAATATTAATAATAAAGATTGACATAGCCTTATATTATAATAAGTATCTAACAAATTAACGGGCAAGCATTTGGCGGTGCGTAATTCAATCCGGAACCATTCATGTGGCTCTTGTATCCAGACGGAAGTATAGCTTGAAGCGTACCCACGTGTGACTGTTTACAAGTAGGCTAGTTTGAGCTGTAGGAGGAGGACCCTAGCGCTTCAGACTGTTTGGATTGTGAAATGGATGGTTTGCGTGTATTAGAATTATACAGTGGGATAGGTGGAATGCACTACGCATTGAAAGGCAAGCTTCTTTTACCACTATCAAACATACAACAGCTTTAAGTTAGCAACGCGGAGAAGCCGTATCTGAGCATGAACTTCGAGTCTAGCCAGCGAGCCAGCCAGCCAGCTAACTAGCTAACTAACAAACCTGACAAGACTTGATGATTAGCTTTTTCGTGTGGGTCATGGCCACATTGGAATAGGGCTCTGTGTTGAGAGTAGAATCGAAAAGCGATGCATGTTTGGTGCAATGTCACGCGATGGGAATGTCGTCGGAAAGTGTCTCAGTAAAGTCAGCTGCGGAAGCAGGCAAAGCATACTGTGTAACTTTAGGCTATATTGACCTGTCACTTCACACCTGGGGTAGAGTTACAACAGGTGTCACTGTTTCCTTTAAGGAAGAATGCAAGTTACTCAGCGAGAGGACATTGGCATTTTATGGAAATCATTTGCTCGTTTTAGTACTTGTTTATGGACAAAATCCACAGCAACATTTGTCATCTTACTTCCACCCAATATGGCACATCAGATAGTATACTTTTAGATCTCTTGGGAATATGAATTAACTTTACATTGGGTAGATGTATGCATTATATACATTTATGTAATGTGTTGATCAAATGTTCAAAGTACTGAGTGACCCTTCCACTTATGGTTATTCTGGTTTGCTCAAACTTTTCAGAGAGTGGAGTGATGGCTGAAGTGGTGGCTGCTGTGGACGTCAATACAACAGCCAATCACATTTACAAACACAATTTCCCCAACACCACTTTATTGCCCAAGACCATCGAGGTGAGTCAGTCATCAGTTTCCATCAGTACTAAAATGAGTATTAGGCCTCATTTTGACCTCTCTGATCCTGGACTCCTTATGGAAGTTAGAGTGGTCATGTAAAGAATAATAAAACAGTGAGTTGTAAAAATATCTCTGAGAAAATGTCTCTGTCTAGCTAAGTATGGGATTATGTTACCTAGAAAGACTTAGTCAGATATGATGTGGATGTGATATGACCTTAAAAATATAATTCTCTGTGTGGGTGTATGTTTAACAAGATGATCTACTGCTGGTATATTGCAAAACATAAACTTTTCCTGTTTTACCTATCCCAATACATCCCATGACACACACTGTAATTGGATGTTTTGAGTAAAAGAATAACTTTGGATGTTTAGTGTTGGGTAAAGGTTCCTTGTTGTTGCATGGTCAGCTGAAGGATAATTACACCACCAAAAGCTTCTTACACAAACTCTCTCGCTCTCTCTCTCTATCTCTCTCTCTCACACACACACACACTCACACACACTCTCTTTTTCCACACAGAGAGGAAGAACGTTGCTCACATGTAGCTCTATAGCTCTATATGTAATTGTATTGTAAATTGAGGGAAGGAGAAAATACCATCCATTTAAATAGTAGAAAGTGATTCATAGGTCTCATGGACTTTGCTTGCTAACTGTTTTTACTGAACTACTTGACTGCATCTCATGACAGTCTCGTAATTGCAGAGTTCATTAAGGTGACAGTTGTACAAGGTCCTTCTCAGGATTCTTTTACAGATATGTAGGCCACTGAACACAGCAGACATTATCACCCAACTTGTATAATACATTGTACACCTAGACTAGAATTGGCAGACAGGCTAATCATCAATAAGGTGATCTGGCAGTGGAAGGCCTGACATGTCTCCTGTTGTTGTTCATAGGGAATCACTATAAACGAGTTTGACAAATTGGGATTTGACATGATTTTGATGAGTCCCCCATGTCAACCCTTCACACGGTAGGTTATGTGACAGAGAGGTAGATACATGTATATCATATATGTGATGCAAGTGCTTTTGTAATAACTGATTATATAATTTATGGTCTAAGCGCTATAAGATAAGGCTGAAAGGTTTCTAGCCCAAATCTGTAATCAATCATATGCTTCAGCATAACAGGTCTAAAAGATAAAGAAACTAGATTGTGTTTATTAATTTATTTCTTCCACAGTATTGGACTGCAAGGTGATGTATCTGACCCAAGGGCTAAAAGCTTCCTGTACATCCTTGACCTCCTGCCAAGGTCAGCCAGATCAATCTCTCCTCTCGTATTTACTTCCACCTAGTCTAAAGATAAAGCTTATATGTAGCTCCTCTCCTAGCTATTTCTCATCAGCATGGTAAACCACATTTACAATCCCATATTGGGAAAAAAATTGAATGCTGTGTAAAATGTAAATGAAAACAGAATGTGATAATCCGCAAATCCTGTAAACCTATATTTAGTTGCAAAAAGGACATGGACATCAGATGTTTAAACTGACAAATTTGACTATGTCTGTGTTATCCTGGCCTTGTTTGGCTATATGTACACAATTCAAAAGCCAGCATCCATCTATCTATCTATCTATCTATCTATCTATCTATCTATCTATCTATCTATCTATCTATCTATCTATCTATGGCATGGGCAGTTTGCACATTTTGAAAAGCACAATTAATGCTGAATGAGTATTACAGGAAAACCTTGAGTATTACAGGAAAACAATGGCAAACTGTATTTTGCACATATTACAACAGTATGCCTTCATAGTAGAAGAGTACATTTACTAAAATGACCTGCCTGCAGTCGAGACCTGTTCCACTGTGTGCATCAAGGAAAGAAAAATGAAAAACAATTACAAAGACCCCAAACTGTTGAGCTGCTGAAATCCTATACTGGGCAAGAATATGACAGCAGATAGATAGATAGATAGATAGATAGATAGATACTTTATTGATCCCCAGGGGAAATTCAAGAATTCAAAAATTTTGCTATTTCATTGCCAAAACTCTAGCAACTGGTCTCCTTAGTTTGCAGACGTGTGAAGGTGATGAGGTGAAGCAACACAGTCCCTGTCCAAACTTTTTTGAGAGGTGTTGCTGACATCAAATTCAAAATGAGCATACGTTTTTCAGAAAAGCAATACAGTTTATGTATGTCAACAATTGATATGTAGTCTTTTTTCAATTGAAAATAGGGTTTGTATGATCTACAAATGATAGCTTTACAGTTTACACAGCATCCGAACTTTATTGGAAATAGGGTCTTTTGAATATATCTATATGACTGTGCACATATCTTTTTTTTTTACTTAAAACTAAAAGGAATGTATCTGACCTTGAAAGAATGGTGGGGAAAATTGACCAGGCTGCCTCTTTACAGGCTAAGTAAACTGCCACGCTTCATTCTGCTGGAGAACGTGAAAGGCTTTGAGACATCCAGTGCAAGGTAACCACGGGAGACTGGGCTGTTTCCTTCCTTCCTTTACTTAGGCAGGGGAAAGGGGAGGGTGAGAGAATGTGGTTACCATGGAAACTCAGATGTCAGCCAGTGGGGTCCTAGGACAGGATGTTCTCTTCTTAGATTCTTTTGTCATTGTGCACTTGTGTAAATAAATGTGGTTGTTCCCGGACATCTTAAATTGAATCAACTCATTAAAAGTGTAATTTCACCATTAGAATTAGATTCGTTTGGAACTTTTATTACAGTTAGCCTTTATGGAACAGTTAGGCTGATTAGAATGCATACTGTACCCTTTCCCTTCATTTACACATTTGGTAGACATTTAATAAAAATGTCAGTGAAGTCGTTTTCTTTGGTCTCTGATGTCCCATACTGAGATGGTGTTTTTGGTGACTTTGGTTTTATTGCTCAATTCATCATTTGCCTCGTGAACTTGTTCTTAGAGATGCTCTGCTGAAGACACTCAGGGATTGTGGCTACAGCTTCCAGGAGTTGCTGCTCACACCCACTTGTGTAAGCAGCACAGTTCTATTTCTTTTCAAGTCATGTGATATATCAGGGTAATTAACAGAATCACATTTTTCTATTCGGGTCTAAGGGGACCAAGGGTTGAGTCTGGCCTGAGGTCATTTCCGGAACCCACACCTCATCTCTGGCGAAAAAGCCCAAAAATATAACTTAAGGAATCTTTTTTTCATACTTTGTTAATGAAACTTATCTAAAGTTGTTTCATTACATTAATTGTGTGTGTTTGAGGTCACTTGGCTGTACATCAAGTGCTGTACATCAAGTGCTGATGTTTGACTGGTTCACAGCTTGGAATACCAAACTCAAGACTGCGCTATTTCCTGATAGCAAAAGCACCTCCAGATTCCTTCACATTCCAGATAAGCTCAGAGGTACTGTTAAATTGTCTTCTATCATGATGTTTGAATAATAATTGACAAATATTTCACATATTTCAGCATTTATAGATCAATTTTGTGATCATAATAAAAAATATGCTTAGTATGACTTAAGCAGCCCTATGTTTGGTCATTCAGTAAAGTGACATGTTTTCCCATGCAGATTTTGGAAAGTTTTCCATCGTCTTCTGGTAATGATGCTTCTTCAGAGACCACCATGGTGCCAGATTGTCCCTCTGAGTGTCTAGACAGTACAAATGGAGAGGATGGGACCATCTTGTACAAGCTGGAGACAGCCCAGGACGCCCATAGGAAGATGGGTCAGAACAGCGATGAGTCAGTCAGGAGGATACAGGAGTTCCTGGAGGTCCAGGAAGAAGATGGAGGAGACATGGAGCAGTATCTGCTCCCCCCTAAAACCCTTCTGCGCTATGCCTTGCTCATGGACATTGTGCGGCCTACATGTAGACGATCTGTGTGCTTCACAAAAGGGTACGGTTACCCTATATAGCCTTTTTGATTGGGATTATGCACTATATATGATTCTTATGACTGATGGAAACACAGGCTTTACTTGTTGAAGTTGAAGGGTATCAGGAAGGTGTCCTCAATGACCATTGTGAATACAATCAGATCCTTCCATGCTAGCTTTCCTAGAGCCTCACAGGTCTTCTTATTGATTTTCATAAAGTCATGGATTTTCATGTGAACCTCAAGGTGAAAAGGGGCGAAGCAATTACATTTCATCTTCTCAATTTTGTGCAAATATCTGAATCGGTGAAAAGGTTATATATTCGCATTAGACGGCCAACCAATCAGAGGATTTCTAGCCAATATGATTTTCTTGGCTCTCACAGGTATGGCTACTATGTTGAGGGCACTGGCTCAGTGCTGCATTCCTGTGTGGAGGAGGATATGGAGGAGGCTTTCCGCTCACTGGAGCTGCAGCCAGAGGAGGAGAAGCTGAGGCGGCTGAAGAGACTGAAGCTGCGCTACTTCACTCCCAGAGAGATTGCTAATCTCATGGGCTTTCCCGCTTACTTCAGTGAGTCTCACCACACACACACACACACACACACACAGAGAATCCTAGTGCAGAGATGAAAGTCCATGAACAAAATGAAACCTTAGATATTGGGAAAGCACAACTGAATCAACTGCCTTTTCAAAGTCAATTCGTTGGTCTGAGGTGTTTGGCCTTCACTGATTCTGGTCATCTCATGCATGGAGTGCACACACAGTAGCCTGACCCTTTCACATCTGTTCTGGCTATGTTTTAGCTTTAATACGGTTGTTTGAAGAGTTAGAACAACTAGTTGTTTTAGTGGAGTAGCGTTGCCAGTGTTGATGCCTTTTTCTAGTTTTCTCACTTTGTGTGAGTTAAAAAGTAACCAGGTGTAATATGACCTCTGCGGAATTTGCAAGAGAGGCATAGCAGGTCAGATGATGGGTGAAAACAGATCCTTATACACCTATCGTAGAAGTACCGCCCCTTCTGTCGGAAAATTAGAAAAAAAAGATATTTTTTTATACTCCAAAATAATATTTGATGAACCTTACATTTTTCAGTAGCGAGAAAAATTTAGATGTGGACAAAATCTGGTTTGGCTTGGTACCATTTACTGCCTACAATACCTGATTTTGTTTACCATGGTCGGAGTTTGGTACAGGGCTGGCGTCTCTATTTCCATCCACTCAAGGTGCTTTGATGGACATTAAAATGTAGTGGTGAATTAAAAACCACATTCAGACTCATTTTATCCTCCCGAGACCCCTTTCTCACTGGGTAATCAGTGCATTAGCCTTTAAATACCCTTAGGGGGTGGACTGTGTGACTGTCTGATAATGTGGTATAGTAGCAGAGACTGTCACCTTTCCTCCCAAACCTGCTAATTCTTCTTTTGTGACACCACAAACCCAGCAATCCAAATATGGGATAATATTATTTTGGGCCACAATTAGGCCCAGTTGAATTGAAGGGGTTGTGAGGAAAAGACATTTAATTGTTTAAGTGGATCTGGAGTTACCGCAGGAAAACGCATTGTCTCTGGTGTGGTGAATGGGGATATCGAGTTCTTTCTTAGCCAGGCCAGGTTGTAGTCTCTGGGGAGGGGTTCAAAAAGCTCTTGTGTGTAGAGACTTCTACAGAGGAGGAAGGGGAAGAGGAATCTGAGCAGTGCATTGAGGACCGCTGCATTGATTATCTATGAGGGAGCTGCCCATCTGCATCCACGTCTCTCCTCTTTCTCTCCATCCATCTTAGTTCCTGAAATGATTTCTGACCACATCCTTCAGATCAGACAGCACAAACCCAGTTTACTTGTTTGATAACAGGTTTTGCATTATAGTGTGTGTGTGTGTGTGTGTGATTGTGTTTTGTCAGCTTTTCCAGAGGATGTCTCGGTGAAACAGTGTTACCGGGTGCTGGGGAACAGTCTGAATGTCCATGTGGTGGCCCAACTCATCAAAGTGATGCTGTCTTGACCAGAACTGAGCTTGTGGGATCAGTAGAAGTAACAACAATATCATGGATTTGGACACTCTTTTTATGGCAGTGGTTGGAAAGCATAAAGGACATTTTATTTTCCATTTCTTTTCTAATGTATGTCCAGAGTCTATTACAATATATTGCACCTTTTGTATACTGTACAGATATGGCTGGTCTGACGAATATGAATGAACTATTTAATTAAAACGTTTTTAATGAAATGTTTTACAATTGTGATCAGTTCATTTTTATACATGGAAAGAGAAGAGTACCAAGCAACAACAGAAAACAAATGTGTAAGTAACCTCTCCCGGTTAGTGTCAGTGTCACCCTCTGGTACAGGCCTCGGGCCTTCATGCTGGTTACTCATCTCTAAAATCATGTGATGGACTGCAGACAGTAACCCAATAAAGTAAAATAGCAGCTCTGCAAATCTAAGGGCCCTCTCACCCCCTCCCATTTCACTATTATGGGATGTTTGTGACAGGTAGAAGGGCGTTTGAGGGGGCAAAGGGCATTGTGCAGCGTGAGGGGCATTAGATCGTGGTTTGGGGACCAGTCTGCAGAAGTTTCTGATGAGCTTCCTGGGACCAGCTCTCTCAGCATGGCTCAGACACACCGGCTAGCATGGCTTCTTTTCGCCCTGCTCTTCCTCACTGGACTCCAGTGTGAGCAGGGGGAACAGACGAGGAGCCGCAGCAAGAGGGACATCAGCAGTGACCAGTGAGTTGGCAGCATTACGCTTCCAGTTTCTTTTAATAGGTTTGGAAACAGAGTGAAGTGACCAGTTTGCCAGGACTCATCAATCAATCAATCAATCAATGAGGAGATGGAAATGATCAATTTAGTTTTCTAATATAATTTTAGAGATTTAGAGCATGTGTTATTAGGTGCTATTAGGTTTCTGTTTCTATTATCAGAGTGTTTATTGTTCTTATTCAAATTGGATAAATTGGCAGAGCAATGTTGAAATTGGGGCATGCCATATTCCACGAAAAATTATAGCTTCTTTTTTAGCCAGTTAAGTTAAATAACAGGATGTGTAAGTAACTGATACTGTTAAAATCTATACCACTATGGAAGAATGCTGATTTAGTTGTTTGGTGAACCATTTTAGAAGTACCTGGTGAACTTTGTACCAATGGAATTCATTATTTTCTCATTAATTTGTGATTGAAGAAAATAATAATTTGCAAAACCAAAATTTGAAATGATTGTTGCTGATTTTATTTTATTTTTTGTATGTGGTGGAAATAGAGTGGGCCGGCCTCAGAACCAGCATCATCACATTGGTATCATGCCTTAGCCATAAACCCATAACTTGCACAAGTGTTTTACTGCATGCAAGGGGCAAACTGCATTTATAATGGTATAACTGTGGTATACCAGTGGTATAGCATAGCATCATACTGTATTGTAATCCCATTATGTTTTCATCATTCGCAAGCATAGTAAGTCATGATAGCTGCAATGATTGATTAACACTCAGGACATCAGATATTTCATGTGAACTCTTGTTTGACCTGTGTCTTGATTTAATCTGTTTTTATTACTTTCATGTATGTTTATGTTGTGTGGAATGTGTTCTGTAATGGTTTCATGTCCTGTAGGCCGCGTATGGTGTCAGAAAGTGGCCATCTCATATTCTCCACTGGAGATCATAAAGACATCCGCTTCCAGACAGGCGGCTCAGGAAGTGTCAAAGTTGGGACTGAGGACCTGACGCAGGTCTTGAATCAGGTAAGACCTGCCTCACCTTTCCCCTTTTCACACTAAAAGCCAACCATGTGGAATATGCACATACTCAGTTCACTATTTTTCTACTTAAAAAAAATACTTGAAGCTCTGGGCTGTTGTCCGCGTGGTGTCAAGAAAAATAACACTGCTTTGTAATTTTTTTTTTTGGATTACGCATATCTTTCCAGCAGCGATGTTCAGTCTTTATTATTCAGTACCTAGTGTGTTCAATATCACACATTCTTTTTAGTATAATGTGCCATAGACTCAGCAACATTTATCCCAGAATTCCTCTGCTGCTTCCAGGTTAAAACAAATAAACAAGACATAGATGACTTAAAGACCAACGGTCCCGGAGGGGATATAACTAACCAGCTAAATCAAGTCAAAGAAAGGGTAAGATGCCACCACCTCCATTTTTAATTGTTTGTCCTTTTAGAATTTAAATGCCCTATTCACTTTGCCATCGCCATTATTAACCCTTAAAGGAGTACCGTCACACGTGACGGGAATGTTGAGAAATGAACGTTCTAAAGAATATCTGGGTTCATTGAATTCAACATAGAATTGTAGAACCTTCAATTGTTGCAGAACTTAGAACGTTCAAAAACCTACTCCTTTAAGGGTTAACACTGCTGTTTCCACGCTTGTTGTGATTCCAGGTTACAACTCTTGAAACTAAGGTGCAGACAATTGAACAGGTAAATACTTTAGATATTTTGATATTTGGACAAGCAAAATTTTTGATGGCCTCAAACCCAAGTTGAATGACAGTAAGAGGCATTTTCCGTTTTGATCACTGAGCTCTCTTTTCTCTTTCATTCAAATGAACAGACAGTACAGAGGAAGACCTGTACTAGTAACCCATGTCAGAATGCAGGCACGTGCCTAAACCTGCTGGACTCATTTTATTGCATTTGTCCAGAGAACTGGCAGGTAAGTGACTGACTCATGCAATGTACTCTGACAGAATTGACCATAATCAAAGTAATCACCCAAGGTTTTTTTCTTTGGTAAAAACAGGTTGGCCCTTTGATGTGAATTTATGACTGTGTTTTAATTACACAAATAATGTCATTTGTGTACTTATGTTTATCCAGGGTCCCAACTGTAATGTTGATGTGAATGAATGTCAGATCTATGTTGGAACCACGCAAGGGTGTCAGAACGGCGCCACTTGTGTCAACACACCAGGATCTTACACGTATGTTCATCTTCATGCAACATTTTCATTACATTTACATTTATTCATTTGGCAGACACATTTATCCAAAGCGACTTAGCAATAGAATAACATTTAACTCTACCAGTTGGAAATATATCTTCTTAGTGGTCTACAGATTCAATTCAGGGTTCTGCTTGTGCAATGTGAGTGCCTTCTGTTTCAGTAAAAACTCTCTTTTGGGAGCTCTTAGTGGCTAGCTCTCAGCCCTCTGTCCACTCTTTCCACTTGTTACTGAGCAGATTAAGAGGTGTATGCTACCGTCTCACTGTTATTTTCTGTGCAGTTGCACCTGTCCAGCAGAATGGTACGGGCCACACTGCACATCCCGCTATGATGACTGTGCAGGAGGAAGCCAGGACTTATGTGAGCACGGGGTGTGCATCGACT
Source organism: Alosa alosa (assembly GCF_017589495.1). Taxonomy (NCBI): domain Eukaryota; kingdom Metazoa; phylum Chordata; class Actinopteri; order Clupeiformes; family Clupeidae; genus Alosa; species Alosa alosa. Next base: position 22,002,749 of record NC_063204.1, read on the forward strand.
CTGACCGTGTCACACCAAACCAGGTAGAACAACCAACAGAGCAAACCAACTGATTATGTTTTAGGGCACTAGACTCCCCTGAGAAGAAAATGTTGATTCACAGTACAAGTTGGTCTTTTGAATCCATTTCTCTGTAGATTTAATGAAGGCATATTATCCCTGTAGCTGCTTACACTTTAGATTTTCCTTTTGGGAAAGCAAACAACTTAAAACATGAAGTGAAATGATCTCCTGTGAGCCCACTGGCATTAGAATAATTTGGATTTGCGAAACCTCTTTGATGAAAGTCACTGCCAAAGGTCAGTTGCCTGAGGCTTTTAAGTGCTTAGCTAATCGTGAGGTCTCTTTGTGCAGCCACCATATTAAATTGGGCTCTAGATATGCACCTTAACGATTTAGGCACTTATTCATGCAGACACATAATATTGCTTTTACTGCAGCTAAATGCATAATTGAAGGAAAGAAAACTGCTCTCATGCAATAAATTGAAGGTCCCTGAGCACTGCTGGTGCAACACCCTTACCTACTCTGGCAATCTCTGTGACATGTGGAATAGCTAATGAATGTCACTGTGTGTAATTGATGACTCATTCCCATTACACCAAAATGGATGGAATGCCCTAATGAATGGCAAACCTATTACTCACATATTTCTAAATTAAATGATTAGCAATATATGTGAAGGTCCTATCCATAGACCAGTATAAGATCATTCAGAATTCTTTTACAATTGCTATGCATGGCTATATGACTGAAGTGATGCAGATTAATGTTTTAATCCAGTGGCATTATATATAGGGTAATGGTGAGTAGTTGCACTGTATATGTACCCAACAATAGAAATAAAGTGAGTTATTCTGTCTCTCTAATTTAGCCTGGGAGAACCCAAATAAACCTGTAAGCAAATTTGCAGTCTGGCAAGGAGGTCTGGCAAGGAGGCTATTGACACCCAATCACAATCGCTTTTCCGGCATGGGATTATTTGATAACGGATAGAGCAATGCATTCAACACACCCAATGGCTGCACTGATCGTGACAGGGTTAAACAGATATGGATGTTTATTTTCTTTGGAATTGAAATTAGACGTTTCCATACTCACATACTTTCAATTTCACTTGAAATTTGAGAAGCGGTCTGGTTTTAACCAGGTTATCTCTAATTTGGATGAGAAATGAGGAAAAAAAGATAAGATAATGATGGAGCCTGAAATGAGAGGTGTGATGAAAGAAAAGGGAAGTCAGTCTTCACATACCTCTGTGTTTCTCCTAAGCCCAAGTACAAGTGTATCTTACATTCATACCTCTGTGTTTCTCCTAAGCCCAAGTACAAGTGTATCTTACATTCATACCTCTGTGTTTCTCCTAAGCCCAAGTACAAGTGTATCTTACATTCATACCTCTGTGTTTCTCCTAAGCCCAAGTACAAGTGTATCTTACATTCATACCTCTGTGTTTCTCCTAAGCCCAAGTACAAGTGTATCTTACATTCATACCTCTGTGTTTCTCCTAAGCCCAAGTACAAGTGTATCTTACATTCATACCTCTGTGTTTCTCCTAAGCCCAAGTACAAGTGTATCTTACATTCATACCTCTGTGTTTCTCCTAAGCCCAAGTGCAAGTGTATCTTACATTCATACCTCTGCGTTTCTCCTAAGCCCAAGTGCAAGTGTATCTTACATTCATACCTCTGTGTTTCTCCTAAGCCCAAGTACAAGTGTATCTTACATTCATACCTCTGTGTTTCTCCTAAGCCCAAGTACAAGTGTATCTTACATTCATACCTCTGTGTATCTCCTAAGCCCAAGTACAAGTGTATCTTACATTCATACCTCTGTGTTTCTCCTAAGCCCAAGTACAAGTGTATCTTACATTCATACCTCTGTGTTTCTCCTAAGCCCAAGTACAAGTGTATCTTACATTCATTACCTCTGTGTTTCTCCTAAGCCCAAGTACAAGTGTATCTTACATTCATTACCTCTGTGTTTCTCCTAAGCCCAAGTACAAGTGTATCTTACATTCATACCTCTGTGTTTCTCCTAAGCCCAAGTACAAGTGTATCTTACATTCATACCTTTGTGTTTCTCCTAAGCCCAAGTACAAGTGTATCTTACATTCATACCTCTGTGTTTCTCCTAAACCTCTGTGTTTTTCCTAAGCCCAAGTACAAGTGTATCTGCGATGCTGGGTGGATGTCTCCGCCGGGCACCCCCGCCTGCACAGCAGACGTGGATGAGTGCAACCTGCCCAACAAGCCCTGCTCCAGCAACCCTATAGTGCAGTGCTTCAACACTATGGGCTCGTACTACTGCGGGGCCTGCCCAGCAGGTACTGCCTGATCCACACACACACACACCACAGCAGCAGCAGAGCTTTCTCCCCAACACACTCACCCTGTCCTCAGATCTCAATATTGTCACAAGGCATCGGGGACACACATTGTAATCCGACGGTCCCCTGTAGACTGCAGACGTTCTAATTAGAAACAAACTACTGCATCTGTTGAAACTCTTTCAACTACAATCATTTTCTGTGTATTAGACGCATTGTGTATAAGCTGCAAGACAGTATATTTTATGCAAGTTAAAAGAAACAAAACCATATTAATACCATATTAACTGCCCCCGTGTATTAACCTCATAGCCAAAGAAATTTAGCAAAATCAATGTAAAAGCCGCGGCTAATAGTTGGGAAATCACGGTACAGTGTATGGATAAGGTTAGGGCCAGGTGTTAGATTTGCCAATGGTAATGTTCAGTGAACAATTAGAAAGACTGGGCTTCACCATCTGTGCCATCCGTAAAGTCTCTAGGACACACATTTAGTGTATAATCAAGTCTGTACTGAGGCTATTTCTCTTTCTTAGTATGGCATGGCATGTTACAGTTTATTGTGTGTGTGTGTAACAGGCTGGCAAGGCAACGGCTACAGTTGCCAGGACGTTAACGAGTGTGACACCAACAACGGCGGCTGCTCCACCTCCCCCATGGTGCAGTGTCTTAACACCATGGGCTCCTTTCACTGTGGCCAGTGTCCTCCAGGTACAGTACTGTCTCGCGCTACTTCTACCTGAATCCCCTCTTCTCTCTCCATCATTTCCATCATCAACACACCTCTGTCGTTTTCCTTCTGTCTGCCCAGCTCTCATAATCTGTTCTCTTTTTCTCTATCCTTCTCTTCTCTCTCACTTGGTCTCTCACTCTTTGTATGTGTAGAGGCCTCTATCCAGGACCATCGCTTTTGTCTTTTGTCATCATTCACGTTTGGGTGTATTTACCTTTGCTTGGGATCAGCCTGACTATCCCTGATGGAGTCAGAAGTTTTCTCCTTTGTGGTACTGCTATAGGGATTAAAGGTTTGAAGCAGAAACAACTGCTGTTCTGTCCTGGTGTGGTCGAATGCCAGTTGGCGCTGGGCAGAGTGCTGACTCATCCCCACCATATGAATGTAATGACAAGCAGATGTCCAGCCTCCAGTTCACCCAATCATGAACCCATCCTTTCCCTTCCTCCTTCACTCTGTCTCTCTCCATCTCATCTATTTTTATCTCATTTCTCTTACGTGCTTTGTCTCAATCTTTGCTACATCTTTCTCTAACTACTCTCCCCTCCTCTCTCTTTCCCTTTCTCTCTCTCTGTCTTTCTCTCTCCATTTCATTCTTTGTCTGTCCCACCCACTACACTCATTACTCGAAAACCACCCCCCTTAGGGAGTTCAGACACCATCCCAGTGCTTTGATATGTATCCTCTACTGTCACTGCTGTGATTGACTGCACATTGACGTTATTGATTTGTGCTCAGGCTATGAGGGAGATGGCAGGACCTGCACGCAGACCAACATATGTGCCACCAACAATGGAGGCTGCTATCCTTTGGCCACCTGCACTGCAGTTCCAGGTATACAGTACACACACACACACACACACACACACACACTGTGCATGGGTGTGATAAGGTCTAATGTCTGTCCTGTTTTTCTTCTTTTTGCGCTCTCTCTCTCTCTCTCTCTCTCTCTCTCTCTCTCTCTCACACTCACACACACACACACACACACACACACACACACACACACACACACACACACACACACACACAGCCTCAGTCATTTGCACAAACACTGGCACCACTTACAGTAGCGTTTTTCTCTTTTACGAGGGCGCGTGACCGGTGGTAATCTGGATAAGGGAGAGCTATTAAGACACTAACACTGGCATTTACAGCTTAACTGACCCTCCATCTTATTTATTGTCTGTTGTTGCCACACACACACACACACACACACACACACACACACACACACACACACACACACACACACACACATAAACACACATACACAATACACACAGAGTAAACGTGAAATTTTAATTGCTTTCAAATTAATTTCTTGTCAAAAAAGAAGTCGCTTTTTCCCCTGGCTGTATCATGTTTCAGTGGCCAATTTTAAAAGTACCCCGGTCCTTTCTCCCCTACTCTAGGAAGTACCACCCCTGTCTGCACCTGCCCCCCGGGGTACCAGGGTAATGGCTATGGGCCCACAGGATGCACTCAAGTCAGTGACATCTGTCAGACCAACAACCCATGTGTCAATGGACAGTGTGTGGTGAGTGTGCGTCTGCCTCAGCAGCAGCTGCTTCCTCAGATATCATATGTGAGCACATATGTGTGGATGCTTACACCATAGATCTTATAAGAATGCTTACAGATCAGTGGTTTACACAAGCAGACAGATAGACACGCATACACACACACACACGCATACACACACACACACACACACACACACACACAAACACACACCAACACACTCACAGCATTCTTGGTGTGGCATACGATCACACAATCCCAAATTCAAATTATATATGCTTTTTGATCTTTTTATTTTTTTTACACTTACATTTTTACAGTATCAGCGCACAGGCCTTTGACCCTTATTACAAGGGACATGTAATTAGCATAGTGTGCAGTGTGTGTATTCTTCCTATGTTCCTATGTTTATTCTTTCCCTTTGTTTGTAGAGCACCACTACTGGATACAGATGTGACTGTGACCCAGGCTGGTCGGGCACCAACTGTGACCAGAATGTGAATGAGTGTGCCAGCAACCCGTGTCAGAACGGGGGCACCTGCACAGATGGCATCAACGGCTACACCTGCACCTGCACCAATCAGTGGACAGGGCCACAGTGCCAGACACCCCAACAAGGTGTGTGTGTGTGTGTGTGTGTGTGTGTGTGTGTGTGTGTGTGTGTGTGTGTGTGTGTGTGTGTGTGTGTGTGTTCAGTACTCAAGTAAAAGTACCAATACTTTGATGAAATATTACTCAAGTACAAATTAAAATACCGATCTGAAAATGTACTCAAGTAAAAGTAAAAAGTAGTTAATTTAAAATGTACTTTAAGTAAAAGTTACTTAGTTTTGGGGGGGGGGGGGGTACCAGAACAACCAGTTTTACCAGAGACTTTCTAATGAGGAGATACAGCACTCAAAAAATCCTCCATAGTAATTCATGGGGTTAGTTTGTAACGCAGTTGTCTACACATATCACAACCCTTCCGCGGCAAAACGTCGACATGTGAATACATTGAGCCAATCATGTGGTGTGTTGTGAATACATTGAGCCAATCATGTGGTGTGCTGTGAAGACATCGTGCCAATCATCTGTTGTGATCTCGCCGCTGGAGCAAGATTGGTGTCGTGAAGCCTTACGCACACGCATTTCTGCCAAAATAGATGCCCGATAAGTGCCCAAAAAGCGTTGCAATATGGCCGCCAAGTGGAGGTACTTGCCTTAAAGGACTTTGGTCCTAGCTCAAGTTGCTGCAGCCAGCAGCTAAGGCAGCCATGTTCATGCTCCCAGTGTTTAGCGCTGTAGCTGCAGCACCTCGAGCTAGGTAAAACCGATTGTTTCAGTTTTGTTCATACCGACAGTACTCGGTGACGTTGAGAAATGTCAAAAATGTGAAAAAAATGAGTTCTCCTTTAAGTTTGAGCAGTAGTTGATTGTCAAAGTTAGTTGCACTCATCCTTGGTCAATTTGCAGTGAACAGTAATCCAGCACAACTGAAAAGCCCCTCACAGGCAGCTGAGGCAGGCAGGCCAATGTTGAGTTGCAGAGAGTTTTTTTTATATTTGGAAACGAGCAGAAGGTTCAGGAGATTAAAGGGCGTCGAACTGGGGGGGAGAGTGGGAAGTATAGGGCCCCAATGGAGGAGAGGGCCCGTGAAAAGTGGAATACGGGGGGCACAACATTTTCACCAGGCATTAGTAATAACTCAGGTAATCCACACATAAAAAATCCAAACAACTCCATAAGTAGAGTCATGTGTAATGAAGTGGAATAACACAGGGAAAAAGTATTGAACAAAGAAGAAAAAGCACTAAGGCAAGGAAAGGGAAGGAGCGAGCTGAAATCTGTAAGTAGTTAGAGAGTAGTTATCCTTTCTATCTGTGCAAATTAATATAAGCTTGGTTAGGAGCCTACATATTGATGGGCTATAAAAAGGTTTTTCATTACCAAGGTGTCACACAAAAAAACATTTCATGATGGATAAAAGCAAAAAGCTCTCCCAAGACCTTTGCAACCTTATTGTTGCAAAACATATCAATGAAACTGGTTACAGATGCATTTTAAAACTTCAGAATCTTCCAGTAAGCAGCATGGGAGCCATTATCTGCAAGTGGAAGGAACATCACTGCATCATCAACTGGCCATGCACGGGATCTCCTCGCAATATTTCTGACCAGTGAGTCAGAAGGATAGTCAATTCCAAGAGCCAAGGACCACTCAGAGAAAGCTCCAGAAAGACTTGAAGGCAGGCAATTCAATTAAATTCAATTAGAAGTAACTAAAGATCAGGATTCACAAGACCCCTGGAATCTGTTCAGAACAATGGGCCAAAATCACACCTGATACTGCGACTAATACACGGGTTTCCCGTTTACCAACAAAACTAGATGCGCGCGCAGCCGTGAGGCAGAAGACGCTTGGTGGCCGTCCACAACGTTATAAACTTAACCTAAATAGTCGGCTGCTGTAAGCTACAATCGGATTTTATTGTATACCCCTGTTGTCTCAATGATAATAACATCTCATTTCAGACTATATTTCAAAGTTTGCTGTTCATTTGCATTATTATTATAACATCGTATTTTGTCATTTTTGGCGAAGACATGCATTCCCTTAGGGATATTGAACATATTTAACATTCTCTAACCATTGGTGCAGTTTTCAGCACAAAAACTAATTTTATTCTTTTGCTCTTTTGCATTGCTCTATGCTGTTCTATGGTGCTTTCTGCCTCTTGGTTGCGCACGCATGTTTTCGTGACGTTGCATAGAAATCCATGTATGGTGCTTTCTGCCTCTTGGTTGCGCACGCATGTTTTCGTGACGTTGCATAGAAATCCATGTATAAGTTTTGTCATACAGGAAATGTCTTGAAGCTGGAAAGGCTTTTCCACAAAGTAGTTTTCAGTAATTTCAGTAGGCACGTTCAACACGCTCACTTGCCTGATGAAGCAACTGGCGAAATGCGTTGCTCAATAAAAATCACTAAGAAATATAACAGTGTGCGGTGGCCACCTCTTTTTATATATGAACTTTAAAACCTGCAATCCACCAGCACCTTTTTAAGTTGGCTGTGCAAAGGGATCTCTTCTATTTTTCAAGTACAATATTTGCCTCTCAAATGTACTTGAGTAAATTCATGAGTACTCCCCAAAATGATACTCAAGTAAACTACAGATCCCTCAAAATTGTACTCAAGTACTGTACTCAAGTAAATGTGCTCCGTTACTGTCCGGCTCTGCTTTTATTCCCAGTCATTATCATGAAAAATATAATGTTCTGATATGCGACAAATTATTCTAATGGCATTGTATAACAACCCTCATAGTAAAAGGTATATTTTACATTTTTCAAATGTATTTATTTTTTGTTTCTTTTATTTTTCCTTCCAACTTGCTGAGGCCCCCCTGGCACCGGCTCACGGCCCACCAGGGGGCCCCGGCCCCCACTTTGAAAACCACTGGGCTAGGCTACATGCTGATCATTATCACTAGGCTAGTGGTTTAGGGCGCAATTTTTTTCTCTCTCCCTTTCTGTTTTCGTTAGTCTTAACTTTTTTTTACGGATGGGATTTTTGATGTAGCGAAGTACAATATTTCACTCAAAATGTAATCAAGTAAAATTTAAAATATAGATTTTATAAACTGCTTAAAAAATACAAAATACACAGAAAAACTACTCAATACAGTAATGTGAGTAAATGTATTTCGTTACTTTCCACCTGTGATGTTCTGTTTATTCTGAGTATATTATGTTGCCTGTAATTATGCAGCAATTGCACGTTTACTGTATGCTGTATCCATCTACTGTTTTGTGTTGCAGCGTGTGGTGGGGTCCTCACTGGTCCTGCTGGGACCTTTAGCTACCCCACAAACCCTGGCCATGATCAGTACCCACACCAGGTCAGCTGTGCCTGGGTCATCAGGGTGGACTCAAGCAAGGTTTGCATACCCCGCCCACACTTCAAGGTTTACAGTGTCACTTTCATGTCATGGTAAAAGCTGTTAATTGCTACGGTATATTGATATTGTGCATTGTTGTTTGTATTCTCAGATTATTAGGATCACATTCCCCTATTTCAGTCTGGAGAACAGCGCCACCTGCCAGTTTGACTTCCTGCAGATCCATGATGGTGAAAGTGCCTCTGCCCACATGCTCGGGAAATACTGTGGCAGCGCCGCTCCTGCAGAGCTCTTCAGCTCCCACAACTCCCTCTACTTCTGGTTCCGTGCCGACAGCTCCATTAATGCTGGAGGTTTCACTGTTTCCTGGGAGTCTAAAACACCTGGTAGGGACCATTTTTTTGTAACATTATTGGTATGAGACAGGGATGTCATTTTATACTAATGCAGAAATGTAATCGTTAAATCGTTGGTTGTGTCTTTCTTCCTCAGTTTGTGGTGGGGAGCTGACTGAAACCTATGGTTCCATCAATTCACCTGGTTACCCTGGCAACTATCCACCCAACAGAGACTGCTATTGGACAGTGAATGTGAACCCAGGGCTTCTCATCACATTTGCCTTCGGGACGCTCAGTATAGAGCAACATCCTGACTGCAATTTTGACTTCTTGGAGGTGAGAGTCAGCATGAGTTTGTGGCAGACTCTACTACATCTACTGTTCCCAGATCAGTGTGTGCTGGGATGTGACATCTACAAACCTAAAAAAAAAACCTTAGTTAAAAGGGTTATATATTCGAAATCACTTTCTATAAAAAATTACTAAGGAGTAAGCTTAACCCTTTGCTTAAAATAGGGGAGAGCTGGGAGGAGAGAATTTAATCTAATTTAACATAATAACAAAAAAGCATAATCAAGATTGAAAGCCATTATTCTGTGTATCGGTGTTGCGTTAATCCCACACATGTCGTTTGGCCGTCCCTTTTCCATTTACATCACTATACAATCCCATAAAAACGGGAAAAAAATCACGGCTTCCAATGCATTTCTATGGAGCCGTGGGTGAAGCTGTCGGACTTTATCTACATAATGCGGAGCTACTGGACTGCCATTGGCTCATCCGCGTTCGATGGGCGGGGCTTGCGATAGGCAGAGGTGGAAAGTAACGAAATACATTTACTCACGTTACTGTATTGAGTAGTTTTTCTGTGTATTTTGTATTTTTTAAGTAGTTTATAAAATTGGTATTTTAAATTTTACTTGATTACATTTTGAGTGAAGTATTGTACCCGCTACATCAAAAATCCCATCCGTTACTTGAGTAAAAAAAGTTAAGACTAATTAAAACAGAAAGGAGAGAAAAAAATCAGCCCTAAACCACTAGCCTAGTGATAATGATCAGCATGTAGCCTACAACAGAACATGAATCAAGCTGAAGCCATGCAGTCTTTCTGAAAGTGATGGAGATGGACCTGGATCACGAGATGCCTCAGATTACATGTGTAGCCTAACCTATGAAAGTGTACAGTATTTTCCGCTATTTCAATGGGTTGTCTCAGTTCGTTTTACCACTAATGATTGGGAGATAGCCTATTCAAGCAAACACCATGGGATTTAGTGTTTTGGCGTTTGTGCTCACCCTTTCTTTGGAAAAGAAGTTTATTAGTTGTTTCCCCTTATTTTGATGTCTATTTTTCCTGTTTTGACCTTTGTTTTGGTAACCTGACTTGGCTTTCTTGGAAAAGACATTGCACCAACAACACAACAATTAGCGGTCCACTACTAGCGATGCTCAACTAAATAAACAAAAGATAGACTATCGTGCAGGCCGGACTAAACCATTTAGCTCTTTAGCAAGGGAGAGTGTGAGTGACCTTAGACAGTTTTCACTATGTTTTGTATACAAAATCCAGGCAGTCCTGTCATTTTTACATTTAATTTGGAAGTTAAAATATTCAGGTAAAAAAATATATGGTGGAAATAAGTATTGAACACTTAATTTTTTTTTTTCAGTAATTAGCTTGAACTTCCTAGGGTTAGGGTTAGTGAGTCTATTCAACTTTTTTCACCACATTATATTAACACACATAAAAATCCAAACATAACAGTTATGTGTAATAAAGTGGAATGACACAGGAAAAAAGTATTGAACGTGCCTACTGAAATTTCTTCAATACTTTGTGGAAAAGCCTTTGTTTGTAATGACAGCTTCAAGACATTTACTGTATACAAAACTTATTAGTCGCAGTATCAGGTGTGATTTTGGCCCATTGTTCTAAACAGATTCCAGGGGTCCCTCTTGTGAATCCTGATCTTTAGTTACTTCCAGAACTGTTTAATTTAATTTAATTGAATTGGCTGCCTTCAAGTCTTTCTGGAGCTTTCTCAGAGTGGTCCTTGGCCCTTGAATTGACTATCCTTCTGACTTCCTGGTCAGAAATATTGCGAGAGATCCTGTGCATGGCGGTTGATGATGCAGTGATGTTCCTTCCACTTGCAGATAATGGCTCCCATGCTGCTTACTGGAAGATTCTGAAGTTTTGAAATGCATCTGTAACCAGTTTCATTGATATGTTTTGCAACAATAAGGTTGCAAAGGTCTTGGGAGAGCTTTTGCTTTTATCCATCATGAAATGTTTCTTGTGTGACACCTTGGTAATGAAAAACCTTTTATAGCCCATCAATATGTAAGCTACTAACCAAGCTTATTAATTTGCACAGATAGAAAGAATAACTACTCTCTAACTTTACAGATTCCAGCTCGTTCCTTCCCTTTCCTTGCCTTAGTGCTTTTTCTTATAGCGTGTTCAATACTTTTTCCCTGTGTTATTCCACTTCATTACACATGACTCTACTTATGGAGTTGTTTGGATTTTTATGTGTGGATTACCTGAGTTATTACTAATGCCTGGTGAAAATGTTGTGCCCCCGCTTTCCACTTTTCAAGGGCCCCTCTCCTCCATTGGGGCCCTATACTTACGCCCTTTAATGTGCTGAACCTTCTGCTCGTTTCCAAATCTAAAACTGTCTGCAACTCAACATTGGCCTGCCTGCCTCAGCTGCCTGTGAGGGGCATTTCAGTTGTGCTGGATTACTGTTCACTGCAAAGCGATCAAGGATGAGTGCAACTAACTTTGAAAATCAACTACTGCTCAAACTTAAAGGAGAACTCTTTCACATTTTTCACATAGATCTCCATTTCTCAACGTCACTGAGTACTGTCGGTATGAACAAAACTGAAACAATCGGTTTTACCTATAGCTCGAGTTGCTGCAGCTACAGCGCTACACACTGGGAGCATGAACATTGCTGTCTTAGCTGCTGGCTGCAGCAACTTCGAAGCTAGGACCAAAGTCCTTTAGGCAAGTCCCTCCACTTTCGGCAGGCCATATTGCCACGCTTTTGGGCACTTATCGTGCATCTATTTCAGCAGAAATGCGTTGCGTGGGCTTCACGACACCAATCTTGCTCCAGCGGCAAGATCACAACAGATGATTGGCACGATGTCTTCACAGCACACCACATGATTGGCTCAATGTATTTTACAACACACCACATGATTGGCTCAATGTATTCACATGTCAACGTTTTGCCGTGGAAGGGTTGTGATATGTGTAGACAACTGCCATATTGGCGTTACAAACTAACCCCATGCATTACTATGGGGATTTTTGAGTGCTGAGTCTCCCTCATTAGAAAGTCTGGTTTCTGTAACCCCAAAAAAGGAACTAAGTAACTTTTACTTAAAGTACATTTTAAATGAACTACTTTTACTTTTACTTTAGTACAGTTTCAGATCAGTATTTTAACTTGTACTTGAGTAATATTTAATCAAAGTATTGGTACTTTTACTTGAGTACAATATTTTCATACTTTTTCCACCTCTGGCGATAGGTCAATTATCTTATGAGGGGACCAAACCTAGTAGTCCAGAGTTACCATGGGAACTTGATGCCATTGTGTCAAAGCTATAGCAACAAGTTTCATTGAATAATACAAAAAGAAAGAATCACAATGGGTTCACTGCTTGGCCCTTAGAAAAGGCGATGCAAAATAAGTGAGGGTAGAAACACAATGCGGGCCTACAAAGCTTTGCTGCTGCTAATTAAAGAATCTAATGCAATTAGTCTGATTAGAATTTAAAGAAAAAATCTTATCTTGTGTATCTAAACGTATTGAATATACAATCAACTGAGTATCTTTTTTTCTGTTTCCAAACATTCTCACCTCGCTGGTGTATGCTGTGGACTGAACTAGATAAGAGACGGGCTGCTTCCTGATGATCCGGTGCTGGGGAAGCACTGTACCACGGGTTCTCCACCCCCTCTGCAGACCACAGGCCCAGCAGCATGGATCCACTTCCACACCGACTTCAGCATCAGCGACCGCGGCTTCCACATCACCTACACCACCTCACCATGTGAGTACTGCAGCTCTCTGATGCGTATGTCCTGAATATCCTGCTAATATCACTCCCCTAGTTTGACTATCATTTTTTGTTTAATTCATTGGTGATTGTTTACTTGTTGACCATCTTTATTTGTTGTTTTTGTTGGGGTTTTTTTGTTTGATTAATTGTTGCCCTCATCAAGTCCCTGAGTGTTTGAACCGAGTGTTGTTTGTTACCCCAGAATGTTAATTGGTGGTGTTAATTGTCTATGAAATGTAGATTTTAAAAGATTATTTCACTCAATGAACTGTTAAATGAAGTTTAAAGAAGTTTGTCACTCTCCTTTGAGTGAAGCTACAGTAATGTATGGAAAGGTGTATTGCTTTCACATCCTGCGAATATTGGAGTCATTTCAGAATGATATTAGGGTCTACAGGGGATTCTACCACATGTCCAGCTAATGTGCAGTAAATTTTAGCCTTAGGGCATAACAGTATTAGGATAGGCATCCATGCTAGTTTTCAGTGTCTGCTCACGGTAGTGACTCTCCCAACAGAGCTGTGTAACGTCTTGCTTTAGTTTACAGCTGAGAGCCATAAACATAACAACCAGTCAATGTCCTTATCTAGCTAACCTGACAATGAAGAAAGAAGATGTCTTACTATGCTGTTTTTTTTGTGGAAGGATGGTGTCTTATCTTTCACAGAAGTCTGTTTGTATTGCAATAATTGCAGTGTGACCTGAGTGACACTTTAAACACAGAACTAGGCACACGCACCAGTGGATACAGATCAGATGCAGGACATGCAATTTCCTTCCTAGCCTGATAATAAAAAAGAACACTGTAGATGTTGTCTGTGATTTTACAACGGAACAACTGTACAACTGAGTAATACTTCACTGCAAAAAATGAATTCTAACCAAGTGTTATTAATCTTATATTAAGATTAAAAAATCTATTTGGTATTGTTTTTAGTATGAAAAGACTTACCTAGCGCCCTCTCAAAAGAACATTTTGACTTAATTTAAGAAGACTTTGACTTATTTTAAGGAGTCTTATCAAGACAAATTTGCTCAACGCACTGGCAGACAAATTTGCTTGTTTTTAGGACAAATTTGCTTAACGCACTGGCAAACAAATTTGCTTGTTTTCAGGATGAGATGTCTTAAAATAAGTCAATCTTTTTTTAAATTAAGTCAAATGTTTTCACAAGAAAGCGCTAGGTAAGTCTCTTTATACTGAAAACAATACCAACTAGTCTTTTTTATCTTGATATAAGATTAATAACACTTGGTTAGATTTTGTTAGATAAGCAGTTTTTGCAGTGTTGAAAGCATGTTTAGGTGTGCTTTGAAATAAATGCAGTGTTTAGTCTCCAGTTTACTACCTGTTATGGGTCAACGAACAGCCATGGGTCATCTGTGGATGCTAGTGTAGGGACAAATGTGCAGAGGTGGAAAAAGTACGAAAATATTGTACTCAAGTAAAAGTACCAATACCTTGATGAAATATTACTTAAGTACAAGTTAAAATACCGATCTGAAAATGTACTTAAGGAAAAGTAAAAAGTAGTTTGTTTAAAATGTAAGTAACTAAAAAAGTTACTTAGTTACCTTTTGGGGCAGGGGTACCAGAACAACCAGTTTTACCAGAGACTTTCTAATGAGGAGATACAGAACTCAAAAAATCCTCCATAGTAATGCAGGGGGTTAGTCAGTTGTCTACAAATATCACAACCGCGGCAAAACGTTGACATGTGAATACATTGAGCCAATCATGTGGTGTGTTGTAAAATACATTGAGCCAATCATGTGATGTGCTGTGAAGACATCATGCCAATCATCTGTTGTGATCTCGCTGCTGGAGCAAGATTGGTGTCGTGAAGCCTTACGCACACGCATTTCTGCCGAAATAGATGCACGATAAGTGCCCAAAAAGTGTTGCAATATGGCCGCCGAGTGGAGGTACTTGCCTGAAAAGGACTTTGGTCCTAGCTCGAGTTGCTGCAGCCAGCAGCTAAGGCAGCCATGTTCATGTTCCCAGTGTGTAGCGCTGTAGCTGCAGCAACTCGAGCTAGGTAAAACCGATTGTTTCAGTTTTGTTTATACCGACAGTACTCGGTGACGTTGAGAAATGGAGTTCTCCTTTAAGTTTGAGCAGTAGTTGATTTTCAAAGTTAGTTGCACTCATCCTTGCGTCGCTTTGCAGTGAACAGTAATCCAGCACAACTGAAAAGCCCCTCACAGGCAGCTGAGGCAGGCAGGCTAATGTTGAGTTGCAGAGAGTTTTTTTTTTTATATTTGGAAACGAGCAGAAGGTTCAGCAGATTAAAGGGCGTCGAACTGGGGGGGAGAGTGGGAAGTATAGGGCCCCAATGGAGGAGAGGGCCCTTGAAAAGTGGAATACGGGGGATACAACATTTTCACCAGGCATTAGTAATAACTCAGGTAATCCACACATAAAAAATCCAAACAACTCATGTGTAATGAAGTGGAATAATACAGGGAAAAAGTATTGAACAAGCTAAGAAAAAGCACTAAGGCAAGGGAAAGGGAAGGAACGAGCTGGAATCTGTAAGTAGTTAGAGTAGTTATCCTTTCTATCTGTGCAAATTAATATAAGCTTGGTTAGTATATTGATGGGCTATAAAAAGGTTTTTCATTACCAAGGTGTCACACAAGAAATATTTCATGATGGATAAAAGCAAAAAGCTCTCCCAAGACCTTTGCAACCTTATTGTTGCAAAACATATCAATGAAACTGGTTACAGATGCATTTCAAAACTTCAGAATCTTCAGTAAGCAGCATGGGAGCCATTATCTGCAAGTGGAAGAAACATCACTGCCATGCAGGATCTCTTCGCAATATTTCTGACCAGGGAGTCAGAAGGATAGTCAATTCCAAGAGCCAAGGACCACTCGGAGAAAGCTCCAGAAAGACTTGATGGCAGCCAATTCAATTAAATTCAATTAAACAGTTCTGGAAGTAACTAAAGATCAGGATTCACAAGAGGGACCCCTGGAATCTGTTTAGAACAATGGGCCAAAATCACACCTGATACTGTGACTAATAAGTTTTGTCATACAAGAAATGTCTTGAAGCTGTCTTTACAAAGGCTTTTCCACAAAGTAGGCTATTGAAGAAATTTCAGTAGGCACGTTCAATACTTTTTTCCTGTGTCATTCCACTTTAATACACATAACTCTTATGTTTGGATTTTTTTATATGTGTGTTAATATAATGTGTGGTGAAAATTTCGAATAGACTCACAGGACGTTTAAGCTAATTACTGAAAATATATATATGTCCACCATATATTTATTTTACCTGAATATTTTAACTTCCAAATTAAATGTCAAAATGAATGTCAGACGAAATTTAAAGTTTGACTGACTGGATTTTGTATACAAAACATAGTGAAAACTGTCTAAGGTCACTCTCACTCTCCCTTGCTAAAGAGCTAAATGGTTTAGTCCGCCTGCACGATTCATAAGGTAGTCTATCTTTTGTTTATTTAGTTGAGCATCGCGAGTCGCAAGTCAGGTTACTAAAAAGAGAGACATCAAAATGAGGGGAAACAACTGCTAATAAACTTCTTTCCAAAGAAAGTTGAGCACAAACGTAAAAACACGAAATCCCATGGTGTTTGCTTGAATATCTCCGCTATCATTAGTGCAAAAACGAACTGAGACAACCCATTGAAATAGCGGAAAATACACTTTCATAGGTTAGGCTACACATGTAATCTGATGCATCTCGTGATCCATCTCCATCTCCATCACTTTCAGAAAGACTGCATGGCGCCAGCTTGATTCATGTCCTGTTGTAGGCTACATGCTGATCATTTTCACTAGGCTAGTGGTTTAGGGCGCGATTGCTTTTCTCTCCCTTTCTGTTTTCGTTAGTCTTAACTTTTTTTTTTTACTCAAGTAACGGATGGGATTTTTTATGTAGCGAAGTACAATACTTCACTCAAAATGTAATCAAGTAAAATTTAAAATACCGATTTTATAAACTACTTAAAAAATACAAAATACACAGAAAAAATACTCAATACAGTAACGTGAGTAAATGTATTTCGTTACTTTCTACCTCTGCAAATTTGTATTTGACTGACAAGATTGTATTCATGATGAAGAACATTGCACTGAGGTCATCCTCAGGAAACGTAGTTATCTGAAGAGATGTGTCCCACCATTGTCTATGATACTTGGTGGGACATTTAAACATCTGCTTGCATACAAAATATGTCTCTCATTGTATTTGTGTGTGTTTTTTGGTACTTAAATGTTCATGTGAGACCATACAAATTAATATGTATGGATTTTTAGTAAATCAATTATTTGTTAGTAACATCATTGTATTTGTGTGTGTTTGTGTGTGCATGAATATTTCAGCTGACCCGGGATGCGGGGGCATATTCACAGACAGTGAGGGCATCATCATCTCGCCCAACTGGCCCAACGACTATGCCCACAACCGCCAGTGCATTTACATCATCAGGATGCCCCCCAGCGACACTGTGGCCCTCAACTTCACACACATGAACCTGGAGAGCCACAGCACCTGCACCTTTGACTATGTAGAGGTAGGGTGTGTGTGTGTGTGTGTGTGTGTGTGTGTGTGTGTGTGTGGTGTGTGTGTGTGGGTGTGTGGGTGTGGTTTGAGTTGTTTGAATAGCTGGGTAGTGTGTTTCAATATGTCTGTGTATGTGTGTATTAGGCTATTAATCATTCATTGGTGTTTGCTTGAGAGAGACAGATGGAGGGACTTGTGTAATCTCAGAGGGTACAGATATTTGTTGATGCGCTGCTGCTTTACATTCGTGTGTGCCCTCTAGGTCCGTGATGGTACAGGGGAGACAGACCCCCTCATAGGAAAGTACTGTGGCTCCACCCTGCCTGCCCCCATCACCTCCATCACCAACAGCCTCTGGATCCGCTTCAAGTCTGACGCTTCCGTCTCCCTGGCTGGCTTCAGGGCCATGTATGAAGTCGGTGAGCAACTCGAACCCACTTATGGGACCCGTTTCCCAAATATGGATTAAGCCTAGACTAAGACTAGAGGAACTTCAAAGAAAATATCCACTGAAAATAAGATTTTAGTAGATTTTTGCAAAGGATAATTTAGTGCCATAGATACAGTACATTTTTTTACATTGAAGTGAATCACATATGCAAACAATGTAGAAATAGTGCTGGCCAATGCAGCATAAAGAAGTGCATATTTAATGAGGGAAATCTCTCTGTAAGATCGATGTCACTTTACTTTTTGCTATGAAATGACTGACAGACTGAATCAACATCTAACTGACTGCATTGCAAAAAACATTGGTTCTTGGTTAAATGTATGTTCAATAGTATTGCAATTCTCTTTCATGCATATCGGATACCACAGTTTCATCAACTATTTGACTGGGAAAATAGTATCTGCAATTACATGTACAGATACCATTTCAGTGAATAAGAAATTTTTATTGTAATAACATTTTGAAAGTACAATAACTATACCCTGATGGGTAGCCTATGTGAGAGTAACCACTTTGCCATTTCTATTTTTACCACATTACCTTTTCCCGTCATATTGAAGTGTTTGGAGTGTGTGAGATTTAGATTATGGATCTGTCTACCACATCAGGTTGGAAAGAGCTGGAAAATCTAGCCAACCCCTCAATTTTTCTCTCTGTCTGCATTTTTTGTGTGTGTTTGCCTGTGTGAGTCTAGTCTATGTTTGTGTGTGTGTGTGTGTGTGTGTGTGTGTGTGTGTGTGTGTGTGTGTGTGTGTGTGTGTGTGTAAAGCTACCACTCCCAGTGCAAGGTAGATTAACCACCTCTCTTGAATTAATAGAGGCTTTTTCTGCTTGGCCAGCACTTCTGCTCTTCTGCTCTGTTCCTCAGCAACAGAGGACAACCAGAGCTGGTCTGCTTAAAAATCCCCCCAACCATTAAATCCCCCTATCCATCTCTCAAGTGGCCCATGCCTCATAGCTCCACACTCCACTCTCTTCTCTCCCTCCTCCCTACACTGCACTCACGGGCTCTCTCTCCCACATTCTGTCCCCACCTCCCCTTATGCCTCCGCTGCCGAGACCTCACCTTTTCTGACACCCATGCTGACACGCCTGGGGTCCTGCATGTGTGATTAACAGGGGCACGGTTCAGAGCAGCATGCATATACATGAAATCATCCATATTCATCACGCAGCCAAGCAAAAAACAGGGAGAGAAAGAGAAAGAGAGAGAGAGGCCGAAAGAGAGAAAGAATTGAGAGCAACAGAAAAAAAGGAAAAATGAGCGCACAGGCATGACGTGGTAGTGACTAACAAATGTCACCATTGCTAATGCTATTAAAGTGGTGTTTGAATTTAGATAGTAGTTCTATTGTATTGTGTATGTCTGTGTTTCACATGCACTCATAAATGGTAACTTTTTTTTTAATAATGTGTCCTCCCTCAGCCTGTGGTGGCACCCTCTCAGGCACTGGTCAGATCCGGACCCCATTCCACCCTGACGCGTACCCCCACAATAAGGAGTGCGAGTGGGTCATCAACCAGCCTCCGGGCTATGCCGTCACCCTTAGTTTCCTCACATTTGATGTTGAGGGAAACAGCTGTCAGTACGACTTTGTTGAGGTATGACCAATGTAGAAATCTATTCCCATCACTTCATTTGTCCTTGTTATTACTGGTCTTGCAAACAGATGGTTAATGAGGCAAGAGTTATTGCATCACTAATCACTAATAAAAACAACTGCTTACGGTCACTTGATTTCATGTAAAATGAATGATATTGCCCAAACTCATGGGTTGTGTCCTGTGTAACAAAAAGATGCTTTGTTTCCCTTACAAAGTTGAATGAAAATATATGGAATAAAGAAAGGGAGTGCAAAAGGTCTCGTCACATAGCAATTAAATATTAAGTGTTTGTGTTTTTTTTCTTTGTCTGTGCCTGTGTGCAGCGCACTGTGTGGCCATTGCGCCGTAAAATGTGCCATTCAAATAAAAACTTCCTTGCTTACTATCTGCTCAACATTTATAATAATCAATAACATAACAATCCCATTTTACCCACAGGTCAGAGATGGGCCCTCAGCCAGCTCTCCGCTCATTGGCCAATACTGTGGAGACCAGATGCCTCCAATGCTCCAGTCCACTCAGAGGTCAATGTACATCCGCTTCAAAACAGACTCGTCCGTTTCCAACCATGGCTTTACTGCTGCATACACCTCCATTATAGAAGGTACTGAGCTGGGTCCCATCCACATATCTGTACGCACCTCTCACAAGATGCATTTCTCACATACACTGTACAGGTCACTGAAGAAATGTTTTAGGCTTGGACAGTCCCTTTCACATGATGTGTAGGTCACTGTAAGGACACTTACAGTTGTTGTGTGGGATAAAGGATATTTTGGTAACACTTTAATTGAAGTGCTGTGCATAAGACTGACACTGATATTTCCACTGTCAAAGCCATGACATGACACCTGTCATGACATGAAGTCTTTATAAATGTTTATGACTTTTGTCATTAGTGTTTTTTATTTTATTTTATTTTCATGACAGGTGTCATGTCATGGTTATGACAGTGGCATGTCAGTCTTATGCACGCCCCTTCAAATAAAGTGTCACCATTATTTGTTGCTCATGCAATTATATACGAATACCTCTGCCAGGTTGTGGAGACACATTAACAGATCCCAGTGGCTCCTTCACCAGTCCTGGTCACCCCACCAGTTATCCACACGGAGCCAATTGCTCCTGGTACATCTCCGTCACCCCCGGCAACCTCGTCCGCCTGTCCTTCTCCTCCTTCAACCTGGAGTACAACACGGACTGCAGATACGACTATGTGGAGGTGTACGACAACGGTACAGCGCAGACCGGGACGTTGCTCGGGAGGTAGGCAGCCGCCATCATGTCAAGCAACGTTTGTTGGCTGATCAAAATCATCTTCCTCTTCCTTTTCGATTTCTGTGTGGTTCTTATACTTCCAGTTTAGCCATCAGTGGTCATTTCCTCTCTGTCTGCTGTCCTATGCAGAACAGCCAACTCAAGACCTTTTTCCCCCCTCAGGTACTGTGGCCGGTCCGTACCTCCATCTCTGACCAGCACAGACAACATATTGACTGTCCTGTTTGTCTCAGACTCAAGCCAGGCGGTAGAAGGCTTCGCTGCCAGCTATGTGTCAATCAACGCCACCACAGGTACCACGACTTCACAGCTGCCCAGTATCAGAGCGCCAGAAGATTTATCCCATGAATGGAGCTGGCAGATGTTGGTGTCATTTAGCCTTAGCAGTGGAAAAGCCATAGCATTGCACACAATGTTCCCGTCTTTATTAAAATTCTAATCACTGACGTTATTTTTGTTATAATTTTAACCACTGATGATTTCTGGTAAAATCCAGAATTAACATACCCCCCATATCAGTGTAAGTGGACAACCTTGTAGCCTAGAGTTTTACACTCCTAATCTTCATCCATTGCCTCCCCCTGTAGACTGTAGTGAGGTGTTCACCAGCCCCACAGGGGAGCTGTTCTCCCCCAACTTCCCAAGTAATTACCCCCTGAACCGGGAGTGTGTGTTCAAGATCATCGTGGGGGTCAACATGCAGATCATGCTCAACTTCACAGACTTTCTGCTTGAGGGTTCTACACCAAACTGCCTCTTTGACTATGTGGAGATCAGGTAGGTGATTGAATAATGGATAGTATAGAAGAGTTTTGTAAATAGCTTAGTAATATGCCTACACATACAAATTTGCATTTACTAATAGAAGCATGGACACAAAAGTTATTATCTTAATAGGGAACACCATGTAATGCAGATATGTTCTGTATACCATACCATGTATGATACATGGAATGGAATAAAATAATCCAGGGGCTTTCACACTAAAATTATCTGCTCTTTGCAGGGATGGAGGCTATGAAACGTCCCCTCTGATTGGAAAATACTGTGCAAGCAGCAAGCCACCCTTAATGTTCTCTCACAGCAACCGGCTGTGGATCAAGTTTCGATCTGACTCCTCCCACACCTTTATGGGGTTCCGTGCTCATTGGGATGGCACACAGACAGGTGTGTGAGTGTGTGTGTGAGTGTGTACAGTGTGTGTACAGTGTGCGTTTGTGGAAGCAGACATTTATATACAGGTCTTTATACATAGGTCTGATGTGGAACATGTGTGTGTGGGTGTTTGTTTGTCAAAGTCAACATATACCACTTTTGTGTACAGGTTTTTATACAAAGGCCTGATGTGAAACCTGTGTGTGTGTGTGTGTGTGTTTTTGTGAAAACATGACACTCTCTGTGGTGCCTGATCTCTCTATGTCCATCTCTGCATCCTCTCCCAGGCTGTGGAGGCACTCTGACCACCAGCAGCGGAGGCTTCTCCTCGCCGAACTACCCGCTGCCCTACCACCCCAACGCTGAGTGCTACTGGCTCATCAAGACCAGCGCCGGCAGCCGCCTCACCCTCAATCTCGTGGACTTCCACCTGGAGAGCAGCACCTCCTGCCTTTACGACTACCTGGCAGTGAGTGCAGCTGCACCTGCTTTGGGTCTAGGGTGGAGGATGGCAGTCTAGGGAGCTCTGTAGTCTCCTATTTCTTACCTCTTACTGACTGTTTCTATCTGCATGTGTCTACCCACTTTCTATAAATTCATTCATCCATCCATCCATCCATCCATTCATTCATTCATTCATTCATTTATTCTTTTATCCTTTCTTCCTCCTCCAGGTGTATGATGGAAACAGCACTAATGCTCCTCAGCTGGCTCAGCTGTGTGGGACTCAGCTGCCTGCTCCCATCGACTCCACCAAGGAGTATCTCTATGTGAAGCTTCGGACAGACAGCAGCGTCAATGCAGGGGGCTTCATCGCCTCATACACCACCAGTAAGCACACACACACTCTCTCTCACACACACACACACACTCACACACATATACACACACACACACACACACTCTCTCTCTCTCTCTCACACACACACACACACACACACACACACACACACACACACACACACACACATTGTGTTGAGTTGAAAGACACACTGTGACAGCGTGTGAGCATGCATTGTAATGGCCCAGACACCAGCGGCCATTCTCCCACAGCTTGTGATGTTTTCTTCTCATTCAGATTAAAAGCTCTTTATTTAAACGCCTGATTTATTGTTGGCCACATTACTGCAGAACAATGGTCGCTCATGCACTGTTGGGTCTATTCAAAGGATTTTGGCGAGAAATACACGAGTGAAAACACATAAAGCTGTGTACAGGGCATTTACGCATGAGCTTTGTCACACATTTTAGATGTAAAATTTAAAAGATGGAAATCATAGGTAAGCAACATTTCAACAGTGTATTTAGTATGGGGTACCATTTCTTATACTCCTTTCATGCCTTCACTAACTCTGCACCCACCTTCCTGGTGAAAAGGAGCCTGTTATTTACGATGACGGGGTGAACCCAGCTGACAGTGTAGTGCCTGTGAGATAGATTGGTTTCATTAAACCGAGGCAGAGCATTGCATCACGTCATGAATGCTGCATCCTGCTGCTCCACTGGCTCCTCTTGGTCGCTGAGGTGTTGAGGGTCGACTGTAATACATCTCTTTAGCCTATAGACTCTTTGATGAGATGGTGTGGTGAGTGCATGAGAGAGAGACAGAAGGGCTGGGAGAAAAACAGTGTAAGAGGACAAAGGTTGAGCCCCCAATGTAGTGGCCTTGGGAGCGGCCCTAACACATAGGTTTCTCAACATACAAATGAAGTACAAATGAGTTCAGTCATTCTATCAGAGATAGCAGAAAGTTTCCCCTGAACAGAATGCTCCATGCTTCACCTCTGTAGTGCACCGTGGCTTCCCAGAGGCTCAGGCAAAGCTGTGTGGCCCTGGCCTGTTTGGTGTCGAAGCTGGCAGTGAGGCGAACCCCTCTTTAAAATGACAAACAGTAGGCAGTGTGCAGCCTTTGTGCTCTTTAGAGCCCTCTCAAATGGAACTTTCTGGAAGTAGTGGCTCCGAGGCTACAAGGTCAGTCCGGGAATGTCCGTCTTCCTTTGTTCCCCAGAGGTGCTTTTGCCAACTTGGCTCCAGCTTCATACTCCACTGGCATTTGCTGTTCTCAAATCAAAGCACTTAAGAGGGGTTTGCGGCAGGGTCAATACCACTTAGCAAACAAACACACTGCACTGGCCCAAAGAAGGTACTTAGTGTATGTGTGTGTTTTTGGGACATTTTAAAAACTGTGAAAATCAATAGATAAACTGAGCAGCTAAAACGTTAAAATATAAGTTTTGGAGAATATTGTTGCATTAATTAAGATACTTCATGAATCTCTTTTGAAGTATTTTTATAGTGGGGAAAATAATATTCTTCCTGCAATCTTTTGGTTGGACAATAACTATCTGTTTGATTTTTCTTTCTTCATAGGATGCCAGGGTGTTGTCGTAGCCAACCGAAGCCAGGGCTACATAGAGTCTATGAACTACCCCAACAATTACGATCACAACTCCTTCTGCAACTGGACCGTCCAGACCACCATGGGAAACACCATCAACTACACCTTTATGGCCTTCGACCTGGAGCCCACCTCTACCTGTCAGTATGACTATGTGAAGGTGAGATTCAACCCTCAACTGTGAACATGAGCTAGTGTTACAGACCAAGCTCCCAAATTCCACCCACCCACCCACCCCAAGATTTTAAGTTAGATTCTACAATTTAGTTTTAAAGTTTATGGAGGGGAAAAGTAAAACTCAGCAGCAGCATTCTTTATTGAAAACAAAGTCCTGAAGGATAAAGAGTAACTTTCTCGCAGACCATTTGTGGGCCCTCACCGGGGCCTTTGTGAGGCCTGTATTGTGATGAGGGACTGAATCATTCCCCAAGGCTTTTATAGACTTTTCTCTCTTTTATACCGTCGGGATTCCAGAGCAGAGCTCTTGTCTTAGGCCACTGCTCTAATGAAAGGCCCTGAGACGCTCACATCGCCACTGTTCTTTTTGTGCACTCATGGAATTACAGTTTATCCCCTCTTCGGAAGGCTCTTTTAGTCCCCCTCCGCACAGACAAACTCAGTCCACAATAGTGCCTGAGAGTTGTTCCTTGTCTTGCCAGTCTCCATGGTTACTCCAACACAAATGACATCATAGGGCCCCTGGATGAGGGTAACTTAAGACCACGGTTTTTGGAAACATGTGCAGACTTCCTTTCTCTCTCTATTTGTGTGTATATATGTGCGTGCTCTCTCGCGTGTGTGTGTGTGTGTGTCTGTGTGTACTAGAGTACACTGAAAGCTTTTGGCTATAGCTGTAGCCTCTCTACCCCACACACTTTCCCACCCCTGTGATGATGTCATGCAGTGTGGTGCAACAGGATGACTATCTGTGCTTGGAATGTGTTCTGCCCTCTGCACGTCTTGCACTGCTTTATCAACAAGATATGCTAAAGCTTCTTCCTATTTGGTCACAAGAAGTCATTTCATTATGTTCCTTATCTGCTTTAGCTTTTCTTCTGGACTTCATCAGCATGTGAGGGCCATTTCACATTCACTGTCAGACAAATGAAATATCAAATAGAGTAGAGGGTTTACGCCCCATATATATAGAAGCGATGTGCAGTGACCTTATGTAGCTTTCCCCTTCCTATCTTGTGATGAATATGATGTTCTCTGTTCATGGCAGCCATCAAGTCTCTCATTTGGCTGCATTAATCAAAGGGATTAATAACCCCACTGATAGGAGAGCATCTGCCTCAGTAGCCAGCCCCCACTGTACTGCCCTGCATCTTAATGGGGGTTTGGGACATTGGGAGCTCTGAGCTCTGCAAAGCTTTTTCCTAATATAGCTCATTTTACCTCAGAGGCCGAAAGAGAGATGGTAATCATTTTGTGTTCATATCCTCTCACTTAATTCTCTGCTCCCTCTTCTATTAAATCTGCCCTTTGGGGGGGGCTTTAAAGTATTTAAATTGCACAGAGAAATGTTGCGGTTATGGCAAAACAGTCATGCTTTGTATTTAATATTGTAAAATGAAGCATGAATTAAAAAGATAAGAACAGGTTGTTTATGTTTATGCACTGTTGCCCTCACTCAGAGGTTTTGTTTCCCATAGTGTCATGCCTGATATTCGTGCTGTCACTTGTCTGGAGTGGAAAGAAGTGTGTCATGGCTGTAAAGAGTCTGTGCACTCTCTTCTGGAGAACATGACTTCACAGCTCAGACATACTCTGTACTGTGGAAAGATAGCCATCTCTTATCAGGCACACTTTGTTGTACAGGGCTGACAACTGTCAGCGGATGTGAAATGGAGTTGATGGAATTGTCACCTCTTTTGTGTGCCTGTCTTCCCCTGCAACTACTGTGTCCACACAAGAATGAATGCACACTCTGTCTTACCTTCTCTGTCTATTCAACTCTCTCTCTCCCT
Organism: Alosa alosa; assembly: GCF_017589495.1. Classification (NCBI taxonomy): domain Eukaryota; kingdom Metazoa; phylum Chordata; class Actinopteri; order Clupeiformes; family Clupeidae; genus Alosa; species Alosa alosa. The sequence goes on from NC_063204.1 coordinate 22,029,041, forward strand.
CTCTGTCTTCATCTCTCTCTCTCCCTCTGTCACACACTCTCTCTCACACACACACACACACATACACACACACAGAATGAGATATTGTCTCCATTTCCTCTGTCTCGTGTGAGTGTCAGAGGTAAAAGAGCATCTCTCCCCTCTCCACTCCTCACACTGACCTCTGTTATGTAAGATCCCCGTAGAAAACCCAGATGAAGAGGCTCATTGTTATCATCTCTACACCATGGGCACAGTTATGCCATTTTAATCCATCTTAAAATAAGCTACAGTAGTTATTGTTTATCTGGCCTGAGATGTAACCAAACATATTTTGTTTAGTTTGATCTTGGTCATTTTGAAAGTCATTTTGAAAATGATTACATCTTTCAGTCTTACCTTAGGTCATATCCTCTTTCAACACAAGAATTTACCAGTAGTATGAATTCAGGAAGCATGTAACTCTGTCATTGCCATTGTCATTTACATCTCACAATCTGTCGTGTTTGTGGCTGGTTTCAAACTTAACCCTTTAATCCACATGACTTCTTCTCAAGGTAAACTTGATGTAGCTCTGACCTGCCTCCTCTCTGTCTCTGCAGCTTTACAATGGGCCCAATGCCACGTTTCCTCTGATTGGCACCTACTGCGGTAACACCCCGCCTCCTGCCAGTATGACCACTGGCACAAGCCTGCACGTGGTCTTCCAGTCCGACTCCTCTGTGTCCTACACGGGCTTCCGGATGCTCTGGTACCAGAATGGTAAGACCCTCATAACCTCTATACCAGGATCCAGCTTTCATCGTTGATATAGAGGCTTTTGTTTAAAAAAGGAAAATTAAACACCATTTGTTTTTGTTTTTTTGCCCTTCTGAAACATTCCAATGCAGCCTCAATGTTCCAGACATGCAAACCTTTTCCATAACATTCAGAGGGTTTTCCCTTTTTAAAGCAACACCAAAGATCTTTCCCTCTGTCGCACGCATGCTATTTGTTTATCCAGCACCGGCTTTGCAAATAACGATGTCCATAGACAAGGTAGAATATTTGCGCGATTTATGAATGTATTGCGACATCAGATGCAAGTCAAATTTGTAGTTTCTTATGTCTCATTCCATCGAACTACAGATCCGCTACCCGATCTGGCAAACTTACATAGTGCGGTTATAGCCGATAGAGGGCTGTGAAGCGAATGCAGAAGTGCCGTTCACCCTGTTTCAAGTTGATGAACCACTGAAACGATTTTGGAAACATTATTTTAAGGTACAAAAAACTCTTTGGTGTTGCTTTAATGTTACCCAATCACCGATTGCTAAAGAGAGGCGCGGTCCACACTGCCAATGGCAATGCACCTTCTGTGCTGGAACAGATGGTGGCAGAGGCTGAGGTCAAGGACTAGCATTCCGTCTCAGGATGATGTCATACGATATGTGGGGATATGGCCACTTATGTCCCAGAGGAGGCAGAGAAAGCAGTGACCAGTTACGTCATACAGGAAAACCAGCAGTCACACAAACATAGGCCACTACATCTGCCTTGTTCTCCTCTTTCTCTCTCTCTCTCTCTGTCTCTCTTTCTCTCTCTCTCTCACACACACACTCATCAAGTTTCATACTCTCTGTCTATAACGCACACCATGGCCTCCAGTAGTCATTCACTGCCAGCTGGTCCCTGTTCAGGATGTATTTTTTTGTGGCGTTTGGACTTTCTTAAAAAAGAAACCCTAATTTGGAGGAAATGTATGACCTATGAGGAGTTGGGCTCTTTCCCTCCCAGATCATGTTTTCCAGAAATGGACAGTGGAAAATCTGAAACCAAAGGCTTCATCAGAAGAAAATTAACTCCTCACTGAAGCTAGAGTGCTGTGTTTAACTGATATTGTAGTCTAAGTTTACAAAACTCACAGACCTGTAACAGCTATTGTTGATTTGTCCATTTTATGATATACAGATTAATCACTATGAAACTATGCCATCAGTGGACAGATTGAAAGTGTTACTTGTGCACGATGCAGGTGCGGGGCTTTTTTGTTTCCCTTTCTGCCCCGTAGATATGTGTGGAATATGGTGTAGACTTGTGTTTAGGAACATTAGTGTGTTTATTTGAGCACTGAGGATTGGCATTGAGTAAAGGTGTCCAAACACTGAGTCACAGTGCTTCATGTGGGTGTGGTGGCTGTTGTTTGTACTTAAGGCTTGTTGTAGAGTACTGCTACCCGGCCCGATATGACCACTGAGACGTGTGAGAGTAATGTCTTGAGGATAATATGCAAGAAACTTAATTTATAATGAACAGTGGTCATCCTGACTAACAGAAGGGTTCTGTTTAGTGTGTGTGTGTGTGTGTGTGTGTGTGTGTGTGTGTGTGTGTGTGTGTGTGTGTGTGTGTGTGTGTGTGTGTGTGTGTGTATGTGTGTGTCTCTTTGTATCTAAAGTTTGTAAATGTACGAGAGACACATCTTCCCCTGAATAGGTTTGTGATTTGTTGTTGGTGGAGTATGATAGCACATTTCACACTATCCTTCCACTGTCCCAAACCGTGAAGAGTAGCATTGGAAAGGTTGCAAAAAGGAGAAAATGTTTTCCGTAGACTCACGGGAGAGCCGTGAGGAGGGTATTTATGCCACCACGGTTTGTTTTGCTCCTAGTGGAATGTGACAAGAACTCACTGTCAGAGATGGTGCTGACTGGAAAAAACAACAACAATTTCACTTTTCTGAGTGGTGTCAAGGTTGACCGGTTTTGTGCTCCTAAGAATTCCTTCTGAGGAGAGCTGAGTTGATATTGCTTGTCATGTGCATCTGACTGCAGTAAGGAGGAATACAGTAGGCCTCCCTAGATCATTGTAAAACAAGCTGCCCAGACTGCTCCCTGGGGTGTGGTGTGTGTGTGTGCGTGTGTGGATGTTTTCACATCTGTTTTCATAAGTCCCATATACAAGACTCTGAATGAATCATGATGTACACATTTACGTATTTTAATGTGTCTTTTATTGGATGCATTAAACTTTCTCCAACAAGATTTGATCACTTGGGGAAATGGACCACCAATGAATTATCAATGATGTGGGATTATATTTGGCCAGACAGGGAATTGATCGGAATTTCTTAATCTGAATTTCAATTTCCACGCAAACAGAATGTGACTCGCATGAAATATTTGTCAATATTCTTCTAGCATAAAAATGTGGAGGAATGGGTAATACCTGCTTGTGTCATTGACCCAACCCTACCCCCTGCAGGTTGTGGTGGGGACCTCCTTGGACCACATGGGAACTTCACCAGTCCAGGCTACCCTGACAAGTACCCAGAGAACCGGGAGTGCCTTTGGTACATCCAGACCGCCGCTGGCACCAGCATCACCCTTACCATCTATGAGTTTGATGTGGAGTACCACCCTGACTGCAACTACGACCTGCTGGAGGTACGGCCAAGCCGAGGGAGTTACCGGCCTCTGTCTAATGTCATTTAGTACTTGTGGACCCAAGTAACACACACACACACACACACACACACACGCTAAGTGTAAGTGATAACATGAAGATAATATGTACACATGCAGTCTGATGGAAATATATGAATTTAGCATCAGAGAAGACAACTTTTCAAACTGTCATCAATGTGACACAATCATATGAAAATGAATTAAAATGGTGGTTATAGCATTTTGGAACCAAACTCTTCATATTTGGGTACATTATGTGCAATAATTATTCACTAATATAATCAGGACAAAGTAAGAGGTGGCTTGCAAAAGCCTCTGAAACCAAGGAACTTTGGTAATCAGAGGTAATCCGAAATGAAAGCCTTACTGGCTGCTGTTGAATTTAATTATCAAATTACATAGAGAGAGAGAGAGAGAAGAGGGAGAAACAAAATCCATTCATCAACAGCTTTGTGTGTGTGTGTGCACCTTTGTGTTTCTCTTATTCTAGATATGAATAAGTTTGTATTTCAAATATTTTTAAGACAAAAATTAAATAATACGTGTGCTGCATTGTGTTTGACTGTCTCCTGTGTGTGAGGGTGAGAATGTTTATGAATGTGTTATCATATCCGATCAGGTACGGTATCTGATTGTGTGTGTGTGTGTGTGTGTGTGTGTGTGTGTGTGTGTGTGTGTGTGTGTGTGTGTGTGTGAGAGCGAGAGAGAGAGAGAGAGAGAGAGAGAGAGAGAGAGAGAGAGAGAGAGCTACTGTGCTGCTCAGCCCTGTGGAATGCTGACTGCCACCGGAACACTGACTGAAGCTGGCGGGGCAGAAAGTGGAGCTTAGAGATCCTGCTTTACCAGCGGCTCAGTCCACAGCCACACCACGGGCCTGCAGACACACCACCTTCCACAGAAACTACCCACAATCCTTCACTGACTAACCAGCCACTTCCTGTTTCCTCAGAGATATGGGTGTTGGTTTTTGGGGGAATTGAGGCAGTGTTCTCCATCCCCTAATGTCCACATGTCTCTGTAGTGGCCATTTTAAAAAATAGTTTAAAGTTTTGTACTCTGGTAACAGACAGGCATTCTGCATTGCTCTTGCAGTTTTTTTACATACATTTAATAGCTGTGCTGTATCAGTCTCCATATTAGTATTTTTGAAAATATGTTTATTATGTATGTAAGCTATTATGTCACCAAAAAATTACTGACCTTTGAACCTTGACCCTTAGGTATATGGTGGACCTGACCAGTCGGCCCCACGTCTGGCCCAACTCTGCACCACACGTCCCCCTGGAAACCCCTTAGTGGTGTCCAGCACAGGCAATCTAATGACTGTCCGCTTCAAGAGTGATGCATACGTCAGCGGTCGTGGGTTCAGTGCAAAATATGAGGAAATCCATGGAGGTGCTCACTACACACACATTCAATGACACATGCTTAAACACACATGCTATTTTTCAACTGGGAATAGAGCACAGGCAATATTCAGTTCTAGCAACATATGCACTATACACACTATGCATACACACACACACACACACACACACACACACACACACACACACACACACCTAAAACAGATGCTAGATCAGCCCACTTAAGTAGTCCTCATAGATTTACTACAAAAACAGTAACACATACATATACCCCTGTGGACTTCCTCAGGCTGTGGTGGTGCCGTGAACGCTCCCAGTGGAGAGATCCACTCCCCATCGTACCCCAACAACTACCCCAACAACGTGGACTGCTCCTGGGTCATCACCGTGGATGAAGGCCACCGGGTCCTTTTCAACTTCTCAGACCTGGACATTGAGAACCAATCCAACTGCACCTGGGACTATGTAGCAGTGAGTGGCTATGTCTCTCATGTCCACATAAATATATGAATGACACCTAGATATTGCTTCAAGTATAGCTATATATATAGCTATAGTATGTCTTTAACTATAAAGACAGCTTTAACTAGAATTATATGAACGTCTACACTTCTCATTATAGTTAACGATGGAAGTGTAGACAGGCCTTTAGTCCTTTCAAACCAGGGCCCTCTGTGAGTAGCAGAAAAAGCATGATGTGAACTGAACAGATAAAGGGGTCCTTGTTGATTGCGGTTACAATTTTTAATAGCCTCACGTCACTGCATTTTGCACGGTCATGGTCCTGGCATTTTTTTGGCAGTCGTACTCTAACCACAGACAGCCATAGTCTTAGATGACACTAATGTACTCATCTTCCAGAACAGCAACTGGCATAGTAGTTGATGTCTGTCACCACTTATCAGTTTTGACCACAGTCTCCTCATCTGTCTGAGCACTGGCCGGTTATCTATGTTTTTTTTCTCCAACTAATAAGTCACCTCATTTCATGTTAATTTTATACACCATCCATTTTATTTAGACTCTTTATTTTTCAATTCTATTTGATGAATTAAAGTTTTTATCCAATGACACAGTGCATGCTTTTAATTTTATTGTTCCCCACCAATCCACATTGCTTGAGTATCCTCTTGTTCCTCTGCTTTTTGTCTTCTACTGTGCACTGGGTCACATCCTGTGGTCTGGTATGAACAGTAGTCCAGTCGGTCGTTGACCGCGTGGTCAGTGGTGCGTTTGATTAACGCTGTGTCATGGAAGGCCCTGCAGTGAGGCTCTGCACGACTAGGTCTGATCTAGAGAAAAATAAAAAGACAGGGATTGGTATTCATGTCCGTCTTGTACCATTTGAACTGAATTTTAAATGTTTTAAAAGGCATGCATCATGACCAAACCCTGCATTTTCTTTCTTTCTTTCTTTCTTTCTTTCTCTCTCTCTCTCCCCTCTGTGTTCCTGTCTCCTCTCCTCTTCCATTTCATACGTTTTTCCTCTGTGACACAGATCCATGATGGCCCCAGTGCTGAGTTCCCTCTCTTGGCGGTGGTCTGTGGCTCGGTGCTTCCAGCTGCCATCCGTTCCACAGGAAGAGTCATCCATGTGCGCTTCCGATCCGACAACAGTTTAACCCACCGCGGCTTCAGTGCCCAGTTCTCCGAGGGTGAGGAGGAGGAGAAGGCCTGCTCAATCAAATGAGCTTTCTCTTCGCTTGCCCTGGGCAGACAAACATGCTATGTTCTTGTTTACTAATGTAAAGGGGGGAAATAACCTATTTCTTGCAACTCATTGTTTTTTTACTCAAACAGAAGACCATGTGATAATTAAGTTTCATATTTACATACTTACACTTGTATAAAGAATTAATCTGGCTACAGTGGATAAATGCTGTTACCTGATGCCAGATACCAGATAGAACTACTATATATGCTGGATATATATGCAATATATGTTGGTCTCTCATCATTACAGTGCTGTTACTGGTGTGGACATTCTGAATGTCTGTGTTTTGTTGCAGTGTGTGGATCCACTATTACAACTGATGACGTTGGTGGAGCCATCGCTTCCCCTCGCTATCCATACCCTTATCCAGCCAATCAGATGTGCAGTTGGATCATCAAAGCCCAAGAACCATGTAAGTAGCCATTGATATTGGTGCACTTCACTTTTCACATCCATTCTATCTGTTTTAGTCTGATTCTGATATTCATGTGTGTCTGTTCTTTTTAACTTTGACTCTACGTAGTTAACCATGTGACCTTGTCATTCACTGACTTTGAGTTGGAGATGATCAATGGTAACTGCTCCCATGACTTTGTGGAGGTCTTGGATGGGGATAACGCCCAGGCACCAACAGTTGGTAAAAAGACTTTCAGACTTCTCATCATAACAAGGAGGCCACAATATTCAAGACTGTGCTTTCGTATTATTTCAAATGTTATTGTTATCGAGTTGAATTTGTAGAAGCCTGTTGTGATACCAGAACTCAATCTATCTTGAATTTGTCCCTCAGGAACATTCTGTGGAGTACAGGTCCCTCACCCAATCACATCATTCAGCAATGCACTGGTCGTCAACTTCATCTCTGACTCTTCTGTCGCAAAGAAGGGATTCAGAGCCACATACTCTGGCTCTACTTCAAGTAGGAGACCAAGAACATTTTTCAAACCAAAATTAGAAATGTGATCTGAGTTCAACATACCCTGGACAAGGCTAGAATCATTTTTTGGTATATCCCGTCTTCCCTTGCTCTCTTCTCTTCTCTTCTCTTCTCTTCTCTTCTCTTCTCTTCTCTTCTCTTCTCTTCTCTTCTCTTCTCTTCTCTTCTCTTCTCTTCTCTCTATCTCAATCTGTCTCTCAGGTTGTGGTGGAAACTTCCACATGGAGTCTGGTGCCTTCAACAGTCCCAATTTCCCTGACGCTTATCCTACCAACATCGAGTGTGTGTGGAAAATAATCAGCTCTCCTGGCAACAGACTGCAACTGTCTTTCACGTGAGCTTACTTGATTCTTCTCATCATATAATTGCATTGTTGCCTGACGAGCCAGACCCACATCAAGATGTAGGGTCTGGGAACTCACTATTGGCAGTGCTCCATCCAAGGGGCCTGATAAATGGTTATCTTTCAAATTACCTACAACCAATGAGTCCCATGCGTTTTCCCACCAGCGGAGCTAGTTGGTAGATCAAACTTTTGCCAACTTAAAAAAGCTTAACTCGAGTCGCGGCCAAAGCCGATTCAAAGAGCGCTGTTCGCCAGCAGCAGCATCCATCTTCTTTATTCTCAAGTAGCAGGGAATTCATGTGGAACTGTAGCAACTCTGCCATCATTATGTTAAGCCCGCCCACCAACTGTCTACACGATGTGATTGGCCTGACTAGAATTTGGTTTTTCCAGCTCGCAAGCCAACGGAGAGTTGCTAGACGACCCTGGCTGCAAATTACATTTGCTGCTGCTAGGGTGCGTCTAGATTTCTAGGCTAATTGCATTGCGTACTGTGATTCTGCTGTACATGAGAGCTTGCTTTTTTCGTCTCTTTTTGATAGAATGTTCCAGCTCCAGGCAAGTTCCAACTGCAACAATGACTATGTGGAGATCCGTGAGGGAAACTCCACCGGACCTCTGATTGGCCGCTTCTGTGGAAGCTCCCTCCCCTCCAACTACACTTCTTTAATGGGCCACATCCTCTGGGTCAAGTTTGTTTCTGATGCCTCGGTCAGTGGAGCTGGCTTCAGAGCCACCTTTTCTCTCTGTGAGTACTTCTATTAAAGGCATGCTCATGTGGTCTGACTTCAAATGGTTGTCTACGAATATAGTTTAACGCTGGTGCTAAACTGTATTTATTGTTCAGTTACGGCTCCTACACACAGTTGGGTGCGTTGCAGTGTTGGAGACGCATCTCATTCACTTTACATGGGCTCACGTCATCCGTTGCCGAACTGAATTGTGGGTCCATTGCGTTTCTTCCGCCGCTCGCGTTGAGAAGTTCAGCTGTTGCTGCACCGACAGACGGCACCGGCCAATCAAGCGAATCGACGGACGGCACCAACCAATCAAATTACAGTTATACTTCAAGTAATTTGCATAGCTACCGTCGGGAACACCCACTGGCATGCGTTGGCGGAACGCAACTATGTGTAGGAGCCCTTAGAGAGCATAAGACTGGCATCTTTTGTTTTAATGGCTGATGGACTTCCTTATCCATCTGAAAAAGCAATCACCACCACAGTGATTATAGTGGACATACTACTGTGTGACAAACACTCTCTATACTCTGTTAACACTTCATAATGCCTTTGGTTAAGGCTTACAAACACAAAAAACAGATCTGGTCTTTCAGATCAATGCCTATACCCCCACACAAGAATCAACCCTTAACCATTTAAACCTCTTCTGTAAAATAGGGACCATATCATCATTCATGGCCACCAGCAGGCAAAGTGCAAAGTTCTTGACAGCCCATCATGTTGCATGTGGGAGCATTGAGCTGACTCATCAATACTTTACTTTTAATGTGTTACTCATGGTACATTTGTGCCTAGTTATTAAATTAAATTTTGTTAGACTTGGCACATGCACTTTGCCAATCATTCAAATTAGGCATCTCAGTTTCTGGAAATCTTGGGGACCTTGGTCCTTTACCTGCATTTATCTTTTCAACTTCCCATAACATCGTCTTTTCTAGTGTTCGGGAATGATCTCACTGGCTCCACGGGTCAGATAGCCTCGCCGCTGTGGCCGAACGCCTATTATCCCAACAACGCAGACTACCGCTGGACCATCTCTGTGGACTCTGACTACTACATCAACATCCGCTTCCTGGATATTGATATCGAGGATCTTTATGATTGCTACTATGACAACCTCAGGGTATACTTTTCTGAGCTTTTCTTTGCCAAGCTTAGGTGCTTTCTCAATAGGCCAGGACTTGCATGATCTCATATAAAATTCCTATGCAAAATCCAATATTAACTGAGAGTATTTCATTACTTAGTCAATACAAAGCTTTCATGGCCAGAAAATATATAGCTTTTCACTCAAGACTGTTATCATGGTTAGTTACACTTCAACTGCTGTTCTGCACTAACCAGCAGTCCTGAGTTGTTTCCTTAAATGGGCATATAGCAAAAATTCAAATTCATGTTTCTGCCTCTGTGTACCTCTCAGATATTTGATGGACCCAACGTGCATGCCATACCCCTGGGCACGTTCTGTGGCCTGTCCCTGCCTGATCCAGTGAGGAGCTCCGGAAGCGTAGTGACACTGGAGTTCAGGTCGGACACCGTTATCGGGGGCAGAGGATTCCTCGTCGAGTGGACGGCTGTCCAGAACACAGGGCCCATTCCAACTATTGCTCCAGGTAGGGTAATCATACCTGGCAATGTTTCAACAGTGAAGGTGGTGTCTTACCAATGACTGTAGTGCTGCTTGATAGGTATGTGTATGTGTTTGTTTCTCTCTGTTTCTGTGTTTGTGTTTGTGTTTGTGTTTGTGTGTGTGTGTGTGTGTGTGTGTGTGTGTGTGTGTGTGTGTGTGTGTGTGTGTGTGTGTGTACTTACTTACATCTACCTACATCTAAGTAATTACATCTTATGGTTGTTTGTGTTTCCAGGAGCTTGTGGTGGAGCCCTTATACCACAGGACACACCCAGTTTCTTATTCTCTCCCAACTGGCCAAGCTCCTATGATAATAACCTTGAGTGCTCATGGGTAATCCGTTCGCCGGACTCCATAGTGGAGCTGAACCTACTGTTTATGGACATAGAGTCTTCAATCTCATGTCTCTTCGATAGCCTGGTCATCAGAGATGGTAAGAGAGATGAGGCCAGAATAGATAGAATATTTCTTTCTTTCTTTCTTTCTTTTCTTTTTTTCTTTCTATAGGGACAGTGGTCTTTGGGACAGTGCTTATTGATCAACAGACATAGACTTTAAATGAGCCAGAGTTAGCTGTATTGTCGTCTGTTGTCTTTAGCCAGTAATAATAACAATACAATGACCCATCACATTTGTTAAATTGATCAACTGTGTGTTTTCTCAGGTGAGACCAACCTGTCACCCCTGTTGGCAAACCTATGTGGCCGAGAGCTGCCCGGATCGATCCACTCCACAGGGGACGCCATGTTTATCCGCTTCACCACTGACAGCAGTGTCATGAGGCAGGGCTTCAATGCCTCTTACTCTAGAGGTGATGGTTCAGCCCATGCCAGATTCAAGAAAGATGTCACACACTATGAATGCTTTACATAATGATATACTGTACATACCTGTAGGCGTATGCATTGTTTTTGTTCAAAATGTCCTGCCTGACTAGAATATAATTCCCATATTCAGCTGTGAACAAAAGAATGTATACATTTTAAAGCAACTTTGCGCTTATAAGCCGAAAATAAGCTGAAAAGTCGAGGTTTTGACATCTGTATCAATGAAATTGAGTGGGAACCCTGAGACATGCCTCAGTTATTAGTTATGCACTCCACTTTATCCAGTTCATTATGTTTACGTTACCTATATTTTTATGGACAGGGTGTGGTGGGCTAATCCACACAGATCGTGGGGTGATCAGCACCCCTCGCTACCCCGAGAACTACCCATCCAACCAGGACTGCAGCTGGCACGTGATGGTCACCCCTGGCTTCAGGGTGTTTGTCAACTTCCAGAGCCCCTTCCAGGTGCAGGGCTTCAGTACCGGCTGCACCTCTGGGGACTATGTGGAGGTGAGTAAATCGTATTAGAGAGTAAAAGAAAGTAAGTTGTGTATGATTATAGGATGGTCGCCTGCCAACAAGTTGTTCTCCTAATCAGGAAGTAGTGTTACTCCTGGACAGTAATGTTTTACAATGGAGAGTGCTGAAAGCCAAATCAGTGCACTCGTGTACTGCCAAGCATCATGCTGTATTGACTATTTATGTGATATGGGTATCATCCAGCGGTGTGCCTGTGTCAGATTCACATTGTCAGGTGTAATGTTGGGTATTTATAAAGCATATCTCTGTGACACTGACATAATTCCAGATGAAGCCGATAGTAGAGGTTGTACATTATGAAGTGTAGACAGTGTGGGGTGACTGGGCTCATTACAAGTCGTTGGTGTGTGTCCCAGCTGAGGAACGGGCCGGACGCATCAGCTCCTCCTCTCGGTAGCCGTCTATGTGGATCCAATCCCCCGTCCTTCGTCCAGACCACTGACAACAACCTCCATGTGCGCTTCGTCTCGGACGGCTCAAATGAAGGTCAAGGCTTCAAGCTGACCTTTGAGGCGCACAGTCAGGGTGAGGGTTTTGTCACTTTGTGACCTTTTTCCACTCGACCAGTGGTACTCATTGGTGAAATTTGTTCATTTTTTTACTGTATGAATCTGTCTGGTTTAGCAATCTCCCCTACAATAAACAGATTAGTTCTACTTCTACTATCACCAGGGTCGATTTTCTTCTGTTCCTTCAGATATGTAAAGTGAGTGACCATTTGTGTTTCTGACAGCTTGTGGAGGACACATACCGTTGGGAGACTCAGATCCACCAGGCTACATCACCTCACCCAACTACCCCTCCAACTACCCACAGAACATCGACTGCATCTGGGTCATCTCGGTGTCCAACGGGGAGGCGGTGCAGCTGGACTTTGAGGATGACTTTTACATTGAGCCTAATACAGAGTATGACGCTAAGGAGACACACTAATTGACATTGTGAAGGATGTGTGAAGTGATGTTTCTGCCAAATGTGGAGATGTTTCTGGTGCCAATTTTTGATGTAACTCCGCCACCTGACTGATCCATCATCTCTCACAGCTGTATGTATGACTACCTGGAGGTCCGCGACGGCCCTAGCTCTGATTCAGGCTTCATCGCCAGGCTTTGCGGAAACACACGGCCATCTACCCAGCATTCCACAGGCGCTGCCATGTATGTGAGGTTCCGCACCGACACCAGTATCACGCACAAGGGCTTCAAGGTCAAGTACTCCATCGGTGAGTGTGCGCTCAAGAAATCTACCTCACTGAATTTCTCATGTGTACAAAGAATGCACAGATAGAGACATAGGGTAGACATACCAGACATACATACAAAGTTAGATTTTGTGAATTGCAAGTGGCATTTACTTACAGTATACAGTAGTACCTGAAGGCCTCCTTAATATATCTGTATACCTGTATACTGGTAGTTTTATGAGTTGTATTTGCACCTGATACAACAGAGAGTAGATGTGAATAAATGAAATTAAACTCAAGATGTTTTAGCATGGTTGATATAACTGTCCCTTTTGACTCCCAGCCACCTGTACTGGCACATACATTGGCCAGCATGGGACAGTTCGAAGCCCAGGCTTTCCAAATGCCAACTACCCTGACGGGTCCAACTGTGAGTGGTACCTGCACGGTCCTACTGGCCACTACCTCACCCTCAGCTACACTTCCTTCAACCTGACCAGCTCCTCTGATTGCTCCAGTGACTATGTGGAGATCCGCGAGTACAACGCCTCGGGTGAGCGCACAATAACAAACATCTCCCAGAGATAGGAAGAGACAACACCCACATCTTTTATTTACTACACCACCTGCCTCATCAACAAATCTATAATATTTTAATGTTATATTACCACTATACTGTACAATATGACATTATGCATATTGTTCCTTCAACATAGTAGTGTTTGTAACAAAGTATTATTTCAGTCAGGACCACTTTTTCAAGATATAGCTTTATTTACCATTTGCATAATATTACATTTGGCGGTATGCTCTGTTCTGGGAGCCCCCTGCTCCTTCCATGTGAAAACATAGAAAGCCTATGGGAAGGCAGGGAGAGCAGCAAAGATAAACCTCCCATAGGGTACAGAACAGAGCAGACATCAATGACAAAATTGATAAGTCAGAAGTATGAGGAGGAGATAGGTTGGAGGTGGGTTGCAAAAGGCTTGTAGAGAAGCGGCAGGCAGAGGGTAGACTAAGGCAGCTTAAAGGCGCTCTGAATGATCTCTGCCAGCTGGTAATCAGCTGAGCCAGACAGGGAACTGGCAAGACTCTGTGGCAAGACTCTGTGGCCTGCCTGAACTAACGCTATGCTCCATATATGCATTGAATCTTTTTTTGTCCTTTATATGAGCTCCTTGCTGATCGTTTCTCCATTGTTTCTCTCCAGGCCGACTGTTGGGGAGGCACTGTGGTAACAGCCTGCCCACTCCCGTGGACACTGGCGACAGCTTTGCTTATGTGAAGTTTGTCAGCGACAGCAGTGGCAATGCACCAGGCTTCAGTCTCTCATTCGAGGCTAGCGTGGAGGGTGGGTGGCCTTCCTAATAAAAACTCTTTCTTCTTGCTTACTTCCTTCCTCCCCCTGATTTCTCACACTTCCTGTTCCCTGTGTCCCATTTCATTTCACACGTTTGTCCAGCTATGTCATAGATCCATACTGGCAGGTGCAGTGGCACAGAGTCCCCTCTGTTCTCTTTCTCTGTCTGTCTCAGTGTGGTCAGTTTTTGCAAAAGCAGTTTTGTTCCTTGTTCTCTGACGGACAGAATGTGGAGGGGACCTCAACCTCCCCTCGGGCACCATCTCCTCGCCCAACTACCCCAACCTGTACCCCCACAGCCGCATCTGTCACTGGGAGATCACCGCACCCCATGGCCGCAGGGTCACCCTCACCATCACCGACCTCCGGCTCGAGGGCGAGGGCTCCAGCTCCTGCAACTATGACTATGTGGATGTAAGGCCTTTTCCTGCGTGTCCATGCACCTCTACAAAAGCATGCTATGAGGGTTTTTGGTTATGGTTCTACACAGTTTTCTGGGTTCTGGAATATCCTGTGAGTAATGATCTTTATCTTTACAGGTAGCATAAGAGGGGACAAATAGATTTAGTTTTTAGGATATTGCAGGGCTTTTTCTTGTATTAGTCAATATAAGAACACAGCATACCTCAGTGCTATAGACAGGTGAGAGATAGATTTAATTTAGTATTGGTCAGGGAACAGTGTTTCAGAATGTTGGACAGATTTTTGTTGCACCACTGATGCTGCAGTAATGTAATCAAAAAAGTTTAAGGAAGAGCCGGTCTCTAGTGCAATAAAATATTCTGTAATGGTAATGCTGTGGGTCTCTGCTTTTTAAAGGTCTTCAATGGTGTTGTGTCTAATGCCCCGCACCTGGAGCGACTGTGTGGCACTGTTCCCGCTGGTTTTCAGATCAAATCCACCGGGAACACCATGACTGTTGTGTTCCGCACGGACTCCTCCGTTTCCAATGGCGGCTTCAGTGCTGACTACTCGTCCGAGGAGGAAGCAGGTGAGGGGAGCGTTTTCTTTGGAGCACCACAATGTAAAACAGAAACATGAATAATGCAGAGTGTTTATATGGCTTTTAAAATTTTCATGTGATTTTAGTGTAGTGACAGATGAATGGGGCTTTGCATTGTCTTGCTTGTATGGGTTGCTTGCTCTTGAATGTGAAATTTGGACCAGGTTTTAACTTTTCACTTTTTTCCTCTTTCTGGGTTGTACTCACATGTTTGCACATCATGTTTAATTTTTCCCATAGTGTGTGGAGATCTGATCATAGGCCCAGATGGAGGAAACTTCACATCACCAAACTATGGCGTGGGCAACTACACCAACAAGCTGAACTGCGAGTGGCTGCTTCAGAATCCCCAGCATGTGAATTCCTCCATCGTAATTATAATAAATGACCTACACTTGGAACATCATCAAACCTGTGATTACGACTATATCGAATTCCGCCTGGGTAAGTCAAATTGCAGTTTCATCTCCAAGACAAAGAGGGCACTGTGATATTATTAGGGGACAACAGATGAAGATACTAAAATGTTTTGTTTTCTACTTGTTCCTCTAGGAAACTCAGATGGGGAGCTTTTGACTCGCTTCTGTGGTCAATCAGTTCCTGCTGTGCCAATAGTGGTCTTCACTCCAGAGCTTTGGGTTCACTTCCTCACTGACAGTGCTACAGTAGACTTGGGCTTTAAGGCAACATATTACTTCTCAGGTAGGCGGGTATCTCAGGAATTTCTTATTTTTCTAAATTGTATGATATCCCACAACTGTGTTCTGACTAACTGCACAGACAGTTTGACCATTGGTTGATGTGTTTGTTCTTTCCACTCGTCCAGAATGTGGTGGTTTGCAAACCGGAGAGGGTGGAACGATCACCAGTCCTGATTATCCAAACAGTTACCCCGGGCCCAGCCGCTGTGCCTGGCTCTTAGAGGCACCTCAGGGCCACACCATCACTGTGAGTGGCACACTCAACATTGAAAGCATTACCCCCAAAAACATTCATTAATGTCCTGAAACTGAATCATTTATGTTTTAATTGAGCTACTGTATCTGCAAGTGGCCAAGACTTCATTATTTGTCAGTGTTGTCTTCAATGTGTACAGTATGTGCAGAACCTGTTATTTTTGTCCTTATGCATACAGCATTAAAACTTATGTTTTTCCGTGCAGCTCACTTTCAGCTACTTCCATGTGGAAGAACATAGCACATGTCACTGGGACTCTGTCACCATTTTCAATGGAGGATCCCCAGGCTCACCCATTATTGGACAGTACTGTGGAGAGAACTCTCCTGGAACAGTCCGATCAGGGTCCAACAAGCTAGCCATAGTCTTCCTGGCTGACAGCGTAGTTAACCGTGGAGGCTTCATTGCCACTTGGTCTGCAGACTCCTCAGGTACAAAAGGATTCAGCATTCAGTGCAGGGCTTCTCAAACTGGAGTTTATCTGCAGGTTATCTTAAAAGTCCTCTGAACTCTTTTGGTCTCTAGGTTGTGGTGGCATTATTCATGCGGACACTGGCATCATCAAATCCCCCAACTACCCGCAGAACTTCCCAACTAATGTTGAGTGCTCCTGGACTGTCATCGCTCATGAAGGGAACCACTTGGAGATGAGTTTCAACAGCGAGTTCCAGATCCCAGACTCCAGTGGACAGTGCCAGAATAGCTTTATTAAGGTAGGTAATGGAGACCACTTTGCCACTTCCCAGAGAGTGTAATAGCACAGGACTATATTATCTGACTAAAACTAAGACTGGCTCTTGGTGAATTGTCTCAAGTAAGAATGCAACATAGCTTAGTGTTATTGGGCAGTTCCAGCGTTATGGATGTGACAATTGGACTCATATTGGTAAACAAAATGCCTTAGAGTGGGGGCAAAATTAGTATCAGTGAATTAATTTGCATAACTTTTAATGTAACCTCTGTCCTCTGAATACTGAGAAATCCTCAAATTTTATATAATAATTTTCATCCTAAGAATACTAGGCATTTTATCAGCGTTATGGATGTGACATGAAATATACACACTTTTGTGAGAGATAACAGGTTTTCTACAAACTCTGTGAATTTTGAAGGAAACTGCCGAAACTATGATATATGTAGCATGAAGGAGACTTAAATGAACACAAAAAGTGTGTTTTTTAAACTATGCATCATTTTCGTAATGCATTATGTAGAAAAAACTGGCGTTATGGATCTGACGGTTTCACGTTATGGATGTGACGTGTCTCAACCAGTCCTCGACAAACTACATAAAACACATAATTAAGTGCTGAATTTTGATATGAAACAATTGAAATAGTAATCATGAAAAACTAGCGATAAAATTATTGCTTCCTCAGCGCCCACTAAGATCCACAGGAAGAATCAGGACAAGTCAATTAAAATATAAAAAAGAAATAATTTTTTTTCTTTTACCATCATCAATTTTGTGACAATTTTGTCAGTGATTCCCGGGTTACTGAAACACCAGGGAACATGAATGCATGCAAACACACAATACACACACACACGCACACACACACATAAACACACACACACAGGCACGCACATGCACACACACAGACAGACACACACACACACACACATACACTCTTATAAACAAAAGCAAACTCACATATGCACACACTCATTTACATGCACATGAGTTGCAGGAGTAGGAGATGGAGACAAATTGACAAGCGTGATTTATTTTTGAGAAGAGAATATACAGGACTGAGAGGCGGTCATATTTTGTACGCTATGCGGTACATCTAGTTTATTTCTGCCGTTACTCATGTTACTCTGTGGGTATTAGCAACAGTGGACCTGACACTTCAAATGCTGGCATATCGCGTCACATTTAAAATTAAACTATGTTAAGCAGACGTGACCAGCAGGCTGAACAAATCTGCAACAGAAGGAGGTTGCTATGTTAACTCCAGCTGCAAAGTCAGCCATCTTCACCAGCTAACACAATAATCCAGTTACTGTACAACAACAGTATGACAGTTACGGGGAGATAATCGCTCAGATTTTCGTTATTAGGCCACTTGAAAATAGGCTATGGCTAGGCTAATCACTGGAGGTATTTCAATATTATGTTTGTTTTGCCAATGCTTAGGCGAGGCCTCCCTGTGGTTTTGATCAACCTAATAATCTTGAAATGTCAATTGTAAACACTAAGGTGAAATGCGTTGAAACTGACATGCAAGTCTCCAGTCTTGTAAAGTCACATTATGTAACATCCATAACGTCACATCCATAACGCACCATTAAAGGTTTTAAAAGTAAGAAAGGGGCACACTTTTCATTGATATAGTTCATCACACTTTACATTGATATAAATCAGCTTTCCACAGACACTATGGACATTGTCGCATCAACACTGTATGTGTAGCATAAACTTTTCCTATAAAATGTTATGGATGTGACATGGCCATGGAACTTGTTGACTTAAAAACAAAAGCCTTACAAATGTAAGGAGTCGTGCTCTTAAAGGCAAGCTGAGCATACACATTTCTCTACCATTCCCTTGTCAATCTAGAATTTGTCAAAGGATACAATTTGTTTGAACCTTGAGTCCATTTATCCACTTTTTAAATATGTATAATATTACCATGTGAAAAATGTTGTTTCTGTATAGTTGTGCACCATATTTATGATGTAAAAAGAGTGTAATTCTCCATCAAATTCAATCAGATCAGTTACAAACAATAAAATATAGACCTAAATGAAGATTTTAACAACAGTTCTATTTGCGTATGCACAACTTTTTTTTTCCATGGTAAGGATGACCTTTGCATGGAATTGCCCTATTCCTAAACTAGAAATGTAAACTATAGTAACAGAAATGAGATTGGCTAAAAAGGTATGAGTTATTCAGCTGTTTTTAAAGGGGAAAATTGCTAGCATTGTTAGAAATCATGCCATTAAGTTTGGAAATACTCAAACTGTCTATGGAAAGGCACTTGACACATGACAGATGTTTTCAAACATTAGAGATTTTGCATTAAATAAATACAAATTCTTATATCATCCAATTCATTTCTTTCTAGGTATGGTCTGGTGATGAGGAGACGAACACTGGGCTTTTGGCCACTGGTTGTGGCAACACCGCACCACCTAGCATCATCGCTCCCTTCAATGTCATCACAGCTCGCTTCCAGTCCTCAGAAAGTGCTGGCAAGGGCTTCAGCTTCTCTTACATCACACGTGAGTGCCGCTTCACACGTTTCCTCTCAGAGCTCAATCACTGGACTAAAGAGGAAGAATCAGAAGAGGAATTGTGGCAAAATGTGACAAGAGAATAGTAAAACCTTCTAACCTATGGATGTTAATGTTCTTCGTTGTTTGAACAGTATACATAATAGGCTTAGTAAAATGAACTTTTACTGTATGCAGCAAATAGCATAATACTATGTATTTACTAGTCCATCCATTCTCCATGGGCCCCTTTAACCCTTTTATACCTCATTTTCTCAGGCTGTGGAGCGAACTTCTCTGCATCCCAGGGTCGTGTTGTTTCTCCTAACTACCCTGAGAACTACCCCTCCCATTCCAACTGCAGTTACCTGCTTAACGCTGGAGAGCAGACCGTCATTGTGCTGTCATTCCAGACCTTCCAAATAGAATGTAGGAGAGTCCTTTAGTTCGGCTAACACTGTCATATTAATCGAATTTTGATAATGAAGTGCATTTTCTTCACAAACTGTTATGTTTCCTTGTCATTATAATGTTCTGTTTGATGTTTCTAGCTCACTCCACATGTCTGTATGATGGAGTGAAGATCTTTGGCGGTGTCTCCATGTCTGGAAACCCCATGGCCACTCTTTGCGGCAACACCATCCCAGGAAGATTCTCCACGTTTGGCCCAATGCTAGTCAACTTCTACTCGGATTCCATCGTCCAGGACAAGGGTTTCCTGGCAGAATACGTAGCCATCCGTGAGTGTTGCCTGACACCACCCATCCAAATTAAACAAAAGACAGGCCTTCTTTTTAGTTGTGGTGATAAGTATTTTGTCAAATGACCAAAAGAGGTTTCTAGTGTTTAACTGTTTTATGTATTGGTATACACGTATGAAGCATTAGTATTGTGCATGCAGTTGAACAGACTAGTGTTCTTTAGAGACCACACATGGAGATACAGTATTCTTAGGTGCTGTCATGGTGTGACCTCACTCACTGCCACTCACTCACACCTTATGCAAGAGTCCTGAGGTTTGTCAGTCTTACATTCAGTGATCTAAAAGGGTTTTGCATTAACCAGAGACCTAGAGACCAGCTCGGATGTGTCAGCAGTTATTTGGGGCTCGAGGGTCAGGCTATCAGCTCTGGTGATGGACCTCTCACCACAGCTTTAGCTGCTGGTGCTCTCTGGGCACAGCCCTTGGCACTGATGGCCAGGGCTTGGGCATGGGGGTGTTTACGATGGGGAGGAATGCTGGCGGGCTGTGCTGAGCCCCTGCAATGGGGGAATGTGCGGAATGGGAAGACGCTGCGCTTTTGGAACAATCAGAGGGGATTTGAGAGAGAGGACCCCGCACATGGGGAATATGTGGATACGTGGGGGAATGCCAGTGTCACACTCACACACACACACACACACAAACACAAATACACACACATATACCCAAATACACATAGCTTCACACAAACATTTGTGCATTTTCAAACACAAGTTTTTGAAAGGTTTGCAAAAAGACCCCCACACCACACACAGCCTACACAAAGACAATTTCATCTCACATTCGCATCTTTCATTTCCACTTTTGAACTCTGACCATTTTAATTGTGGTGACACTAATAGAGTTGGCCACATTCCTCTCAAAACGCCATCAGCACCCTTTCAGCCATCAAACAAAGCAACCATTATGGCCGTCTGAAAGCGCAGCTCATCGAACATGGCTGGGTTTGAAGATGAAGATAGGGGATCAGGGGAGCAGGGTCTCTGAGGCACTGGGATCAAATACACAATATAAAAACCCAGGGGTCTGAATGTCATTGTTTGCTGTTGGTGACCATTTATTGCTTCACAAACACTTCAAAATGAATGCCTTTATTAAACAGTACAAAACGGTACATTAATGTGTGGTTTATAATGAAACGGGACATGTCTAGTCTGTAAATTATGAAACCAGTCGATGACTATGTCATTCTTTTGCTCCAGCTTGTGGGGGGATCTTTAATGGTACTGCTGGGACTGTCCAGAGCCCCACCCTCTCCCTCTCTGACTACCATCACAACATCAACTGCACCTACCACATCATGGTCCGCAACAACCGTGTCATTGACCTCAAGTGAGTGAGACATGCAATAAAAACAGCAATGCTGAGATGGGCATGAAAGAAAACAAATTGTTTCATATTTTACTTTTTTTAGTTCTACCATATCAGTGAATCTAGTCACACCCTACATTGAAGGGCTATAAAGCCTAACTGTAAATAAACAGTATATTTAAAAGAATATACTGAACATACTTAGCTTCTGGGAGAGTTGGAAGTCTAAGCTGTTAAGCTGCTACTTTGGCATTTTAATACAATTAGATTATATGTTTTTGTCCCCTGTGTTTTTGACTTCACTTCCCATAAGCAGACAGGCAACAACAGCTGTTTTCCTCAGCAGATGGACATTTTTTGTGCAGTCCAGGGAAATACAGCTTGGCCATTGTGCATTGCGTCTGTGGCAGTGGGAGAGAGGAAGCACTTCCTCTATGGCCTTATTCACCTTACTAATCAAACACTGTGGAACACTGTTATATTTAGACACAGTTCTTTGGTGCAATCTGTATTATACCTTTTACAGTGTAACTCTATGTATGGTAGTTGGCATGTTTGGTATGCCTGTCAGAAACTGGCAATTTATCTTTAGCTCCACATTTCTAAACAATTTCCCGTAATCAGTCTAAAAATTGAGGGCTTCATTGTTAAAGTTGAAAGTTTGCGCAAGTTAGGTACCATATCTGGTGTTATTGTCCTTTAAGATGTTGTGCTGTTCTTTCACTTCCCTGTTCTGAAGGTTCAACACATTCCATCTGGAGGCCTCGTCCAACTGTCGCTATGACTATGTGGCGGTGTATGATGGAGAGAACACCTTGGCTCCATTGTTGGGGCAGTTCTGTGGGAGCGTGCTTCCGCCAAGACTCCGCTCCTCCTCCAATCAGATGTTCATCGTCTTCAGGACTGACATATCAGTCTCAGGACGTGGTTGGAGAGCAACCTATGCCGAGACGTTAGGTACAATTCATGATGCCACACTCCTATATTCCCTCCATCTTTATCTCAACACCTAGAATATCAATATGTCTAATATAACTTTCTTATGATCAATGCTATGTTAGTATCTCTCATGTCAAGTCAAGTCAAGTCAACTTTATTTTTATAGTGCATTTCATACACAGAGGTCATTCAATGTGCTTTACATAAACAATAGCAAACAGAAATAGCTGATAAAAGCATAGAAGGGCAATAGTCAAAGAATAGTTTAAAAAGTAAAGAATAATAATAAACTAATAAGAAGAAGAAGAAGAAGAAAACATAAAACACACAAGGTGATAGTACATAAAAGCATAAAAGGACAATCATTTAAAAGTGTTTAAAAAGTAATAATTAAATCATGGTTATCATGACGGACTACCAACTTCTCACTGACAGCATTATACTCACAGCTCACAATCTGACTGATGCCATTGTAGGATTACAAATAAGGTCGCAGCCTACAGCGTGATCTCTCTTGCTTTATCCCTCTATGTCAAGAACAGATATTACAGGGCAATTACCCATACTTCCAGCGGCCTGCCAAAGCACTACCAGGCCACCCAGTCCAAATTGTATTACGGTTATTATCTGAGAGCGACCCTTGTTCGCAGTCCTTGTCCACTCAGATCTCCTTCACACACATGCTGACGCAGTGCCAATGTGTGACAACTTGTCTACTCATTCCTGATGGGTACTGGCCGTAAAATCAGGGGCAGGAGGGCATATTTGGAGAGTTAGTCACACTTGCTGGTGCCCAGCAATTGCCCCCCTCTCCCTCTGTACTAGGGAGGGACCCAAGGTCTGGATCATGGATGTGTGTGCCCATTGCTGTCATAGCTTATGCCCCCCCCTCTCTAACAGAAGCATCTTTTGTATGCATGAAGCTGCTTTCTCTCTCTCTCTCTCTCTCTCTCTCTCTCTCTCTCTCTCTCTTCTTCTTCACTCCCTCTCTCCTTCCCTTCCTCTCTCTGTTTCTCTTTCTCTCTCTCTATGTGTGTGTGTGTGTGCGTGTGTGCGTGTGGGTGTGTGTGTGTGTGTGTGTGTGTGTGTGTGTGTGTGTGTGTGTGTGTGTGTGTGTGTGCGCGTCATAACCTCAGCGGAAGCAGATGGAGCGGCGATGGTGCCCAGAGCCCTCTGCTCTCAGCCACTGGGCTCTTGCACTCATCTGTGTTAGCCGGAGACAGACGGCCCCCGCCCGACTCTCGCACGCTGCTTCACAGGAGCCCTGCCCCGCGGGCACAATGGCACACATTCACAGGCCCCCGCCAGCGCCCCCGGTGCTTCAGCAGGGTGACACAAAGGCTCCAGCCCCCTCACAGGCAGGCTTTGTCAGAGGCCAGGCAGAGAGATGGCCAGGGCCGACTGGGAGTGGTTTCCAGTGCTCATAGATCTCCGCTCCGCTTAACTCCCCTTCACCTAACATTTTAGCACTTTCAGCAGCACTTTTAGCCATCCCTGTAGGTTTAGCAACTTCTGTGTAAAAAGTGTAAAGTGGTAACACTTTAGTTTGAAATAGCTCTAAACTTTCTTGCACTTTGATAATATTTAGTAGGATCTCATTAGAGACCTTTGTTATAAATGGCACTGTTTTTGCTTCAGAATTAATAACTATTTTAAGTACTCTTTCTAACTAAAGAGTTGCTATATTAAAAATGTTTATTTTGTTTGCATCATGGTCCCACTGGGACTCCACCCCTGCCTTTCCCAGGCATCAGGAATTCACTTTCCTCAGGAGGCTTGTCCTCTGACAGCAGTGAGCTGACTGGATTGCATAACATAGGCTTCGGAAGTTAGATTTACAACAGTAAATGTCAGTAGTATTGAATGACCGCTTGGTCATGGCATGGGCAGCCTCAGTGTTTGCATGGTTATGTTTTGTGCATATTTTGTTTCATGCTTTGTGTTAGGTATAAACCTATTTTGTAATGTGTAGTGCGTGCAATCTATGAACTAAGAGTTATATGTACTGTAGTACCGATGCAATTTGTCAACATCCTATAATTTTTGAGAGAGACGATTCGATGATAAAATGAGTCTAGTGCCACCTGGTGTTAAAAAATAGAAGCTGATGTCCCATTAATGTGAAGGGGGAGCATATCATTCCTCTCCTAATTTTCATGGTCATGGCATGGACTGTAGTGCGTGCAAAGAGTTATATGTACTACAGTAACGACGCAATCTATGAACTAAGAGTTATATGTACTGTATGTACTGTAGTGACAATGTACTTTGTCAACTCCCTATAATTTTTAAGAGAGACAAATCGATGCAAACATGTGTCTCTAGTGCCATCTGGTGTTCGAGAGTAGAAGCTAATGTCCCATTAATGTGAAGGGGGAGCATATCCTCTCATAATTTCCTTTGTGCGTGACACCATCTTTGACACTCCCAATGTCTCTGTCTTTCTCTTTCTCTGCTCTTTCTCTGTGTGTCTCCCCCAGGTCCTCAGCAGGGATGTGGAGGGTACCTGTCATCCGCCCAGGGCATGTTTGGCTCTCCAGACATCAACATGGATGGAATGTACGAGTATAATTTGAACTGCGTGTGGACCATTGCAGCAGCTACCAATAAAGTTCTCAACCTGACATTCAGTACTTTCGAACTCGAGTCAGACAGCACTTGCAGATATGACTATGTCAAGGTAAAACTTCTACTTTATAAAGGATAAATGGATCTGAAAAACTATGGTCTCATTAGTGTTGACAGTGCTGTTCTATTACAGTAGATAATTTAAACATTTTATATCAGTGTAGTATACCCAAAGACACAACACAATTGCAGCAGAGTATATGTTTGTATAGTGTGTTGCCCCCTGCAGGTAACCCCCAGAACCTAGTCAACGTCAGCCGTTTCTCAGATGTAACCCCAGGCCTAGGCAGTTAAGACCCACGATACCCCCAAGAGGTTATTGCAGGTTGCAGCATTTAATAAGCATAATTTATTGCAGTAATTTTACCTACCACCAAATGATGGACAGAACTCATAATGGTCCTCAACAGTACGGCAGTCAACAACATAACAGTAGCCTAGCCCTACAGTATGTGTGGCTCCTTTAAGTGAACCTGACGTCAGTGAATTGCGAGTGAGTGGCTAGAGCAGTGGTCCCCAAACTTTTTCTTCCGAGGGCCAGCTCAATATGCCTGGCTCAAAGAGAGGGCAAGAGACTCGGAGTAGTTGTATATCAGTAACCATAAATAGCTTAGTGCTGTGAACAACAGCAGTCTACCTTAGTTGAATATTCTATTACATTTAATCATAGGCTATTGCAATTTAATACCATTGTTAGCTGTGTTTATATTGTCATCATGCCATATCAGTGTAAAATTAAATAATAATAATAATAATAATAATAATAATAATAATAATAATAATAATAATAATAAAAACAGTTGCATTCCCAAAAGTATTAGCAGGGAGTCCCAAAAGTATATTTTATTAAAAATGTGTGAACTCTGAATTCTGTGTCTTTGCATACACAGCTCAAGTTGTGAATATCCTACAAATAATTTAAAGTTATCAAACTATGAGAATTTTATGAAGTGCTGAAGTGGTCTGAAATGACCACCATTCTAACTTTCAGTCACCTGATGAGAACTTTGTGAACTCTTTGTATGAACATTTGAACGAGTGAATAAAAAATAGAAATAATTATCCCAGAAAGTCCCAGAAATATGACTTGAATAGAAGTTAGTTAGTTATTAACAATTAATAGATAAACTTTTAAAATACTTTGAGCACTGATGCAGTCAGCATAGGCCTCTTAAGGCCCATTCACACCAAAAACGATAACGATAACTATAACTATAAATAAATATCGTTCTCGTTAATATGAATTACGACGTTCACACATAAACTATAACGATAACGACATGAAGAACGATATTGTCGGGATCACTTTCAGAGCGATTTTCACAACGATAAAATGCTAATAGCCAATCAGAACCCATCGAATTTTAGCCCTCACATTTATTAACACAATGAGAGACTTTGTTTATCGTTGTTCAGTGTGAACGCTTTTATCGTTATGGTTATAGTTATCGTTATCGTTCTTGGTGTGAATGGGCCTTTACATTGTTTGCAGGTAGGCCTACATTTCATTCCGTTTTCGATGGCAAACGCAAAACAGCGCCAAAACAACCACCGGTGGACAGAAAGAGTATTACATGTGTACTGTTAAGACTCGCCATAGAGAATGAATGGGGGAAATTGCGAAGGTTTTAGTTTGACGATGTTGTACTCCCGTGCGGGCCGGATGCTATATACTACGGACATGTTTTGGGGGGCCACCCAAAATGAGGTGCCATCCGTAGTTTGGGGGACCACTGGGCTAGAGAGTTTGAATCGTTTTCATTTAGGACTAAACGCTCATAAACGGCTCAGCTTGGAATAAGCTACAGTATAGCGACCAAATCAGAGTTTGTGAGGGAAACTTAGGTTTAGTTTCAACTGTGGGTAACTGAATAAAGCTGCAACTCCTCAGACTGTATCTTATGTCCGTCTACTCTGTTGCGCACAACCTGCTGCAGCAGAAATGAAAGGAGTTAGCCCCGAAGGTTTTAATAACTTATTATGATAACCTGTCTGGAACTGAAGCACGAATGGTTAGCATATTTCTAGGTAATAATACAAAACCCAAGCTAAAGTAATGCAAATATAATACTAAAACACAACTTAGAACTAGGCCTACTTATGTACTCGTCCCTCTAACGAGTTTGTTTATTTGTTTCCCCGACCAGCGCGGTAAAGTGAAAACACACCAGCACAAGACGGCTCTAGATAGGACTGAGCTCCGCTCTGTTAAGGTTAAATGGCGGATCATTCACGAGAGGATTTTGAGATGCACAGATTCCCAAATGAACGCATATCCACAGATTTTGTTAAGAGTGGTGAAATACATTCACACCGCTGACATTATATTGAGGAAAAAGTATAGCCAACCAAGCTCAAGCAGCTCAGTGTAGCCAGACGGACCTTACGTAGGCCTAAATTAGGACTTTAAAAAATATCGGCGCAAATTTTCGGCCAGAATTCTGTTATCGGACTGATAATAATATTTTCATTTTTTCACTTATCTAATAATATATCGGCCCCCGATATATCGTGCATCCCTACCTATTTATACTAGTTAGACTTGTCCTCCCCCACACATTCCTAAGACAAATCAATCCTACTTTTCCACGACAGTTAAGAACCTTCTAGAAGGTTCACAATAGCTGGGAATATTCCCACGGTAGCTGATACATTCTAGAAGTCACTGATCTTACCCAACAATATAAAATGACACACATTACTTCTCCGGGTTACATTTCGGAGATGCTACCATTACATTCAGCACTGTAGGTTTACAGATAGTTTCACAAACAGTTTACATTCAACAATTATAACAATGTGACACATTACATTTAACAATGTACACTTTTACAGTCATCACAAAAGAGATCGGTTGCATTCTAACAAGTTACAAACATGTATTGCATTAACTCTTCACACAATGTAATCTGAATACAATCATTTAAACAGTTTAAGGCACTTTACCCATTTCACAGTTTTGAGACATAGGCTACAATTCCTTATAGTACATAATTCCCTAAACTTTACAATGTCAGACTACTAAAGTACTTGTATTGTTACATTTCATTCATCGCACGTTATTATTTATTATGAGGTCATTGTTTGCAGTCATGGTTCATTTTCCATTCTTTTATTCACATTCAATAATCATCAAGTATTTCTGAGGTCAGGGCAATCTGGTTTAGTAATCCAGCTCATTGTTCAACATCTGTTAGCCTACAGCACATTCATTCACTTCCACACTTTCAGGTGAAGTTAATTCAAGAATAGGTTGCAAGGCCACTGGTTTAACATTACGATTTAATTCCTGGGCCCAGTTTCCCGATAACGACGGAGACACGCTCTTAAGAGGGTTTTCTACGATTCATCTTACGATCGTTCGTTTGGTTTTTCCGAACATGTTTCCTGCACTGCTTTTAAGAACTGTTTCTCGAACATGCTCATAGCGTGAACGCGCGTGCACTGCTCTTAAGATGCTCTTAAGGGGAGCTGTCTAAGTTAATAGTTCTGAAATATCCTCTGATTTGATGGTGACGTCAGGTGACTGCACGTTACAGCTATAGGCCTACTGTTTAAACTTCGGATCTAGGCCTACACATTAATTCACATCAATACGAAAATAGAAACACTTTGACATCTGCATGTAAGCATCCCAAGTAGGTTATATACCATACACAGACATAAATAATTGTAATTATTTAAGATTAGATTGTTGCACCATGCAATAATTTTTCGCTGTGTCACTTAAGAACATGTTTGAAGATAAGAAAGAAGTTGAGTAAGAAAGTGAGGAAATGTAGGCTTAGATTTTGATGCAGTACTAGGCCTACAGACTAAACCACATGTTCCTTTCTCTGATTTTACCTCATAGGCCTAATAAAATATATCCCTCACTTAGCAAAGATAATGGCAAACTATTCTGGCAACGTCTCGTTTCATAACTGGATTGCATTTTTGTCCGCTTTTCATCACATTATTATGACCATTAAATGTAGGCTATACTATTTTGCACGCTAAAATCTGATTCATCAGGTAAACACAATAAAGAATGGTAACATACATTGGATTATGTATTCTAAGTTGTAATTCCTCTGTATGTCCTATTGGTGACCTCAGTGAGAAGTACTGTTAAGACGCTCTTAGCCGGTAACGAGAACTCTGGAGAGTTCGTAAGAGGGACTTTACGACGCTCTTAGGCTTAAGATGCTTTCTGGAAACTGGGCCCAGATCAGTTTCTTTCCTAATTTGCCTAATCATATTTTCTAGGTCAGACAGATTGATAGCTAGCGCTGAATCTAGCCTTTCTGTGTTTTCGCCTTGGAAGACGTATTGGTTTTGTGCTACCGCTCTGTGGTCCATACGGTTGGTGTTCAGGCAACACGTCAATAGGCATGTGTATGTTTGTAAAGACAAACATACATAAATTAGATATTTGAGTCTATCTATACCGTTGAATTGATTGATTGAGTGATTGATTGATTTGAATGATCGGTCTTGATGCACAGTCATATAGCCTATGTATGATTCACTTTTTTAATTCTACAAGTTCATCTTTTTTTCCCTATGCTGCATTTTGTGAGTCTGAAATAAATATCGAATTGGAATTGAATCAGAATACGATGTGATTACTCTAATTTCTGATGATTGTGAAAAATTATACTTGCTTATCTCTGCCTGGCTAGCTAGCTACTTCCTATTGTACCAGTATTCAACACTGGCCTTTTCCTCCAGGTGTACGATGGTGACAGTGTGAGCTACCCTCTTGTGGGCACCTTCTGTGGAAACATCATTCCAGCTTCCTTTGCCTCATCCGGGAACTTCCTGACCATTCACTTTGTGTCGGACGGCTCAGTGAATAGACGCGGCTTTAATGCCACCTACACTGCTGTGGACCGTACGTTCTTCCCCCTAATCTTGGACCTGTGCTCACAGCAAATAGTCCCTTCCTTATCTATATACAATCATGTAAATTTGTCTCAGATTTTGTGGATTGTGTGAGTCACACTGTTTAGGCCAGGACCAAAATTGAGTGTGTTCTTTTTTCTCTCCAGTCCTGTGCGGTGGGGTCTTCAATGCCACCAGCTCCCCACAGACAACCATGTCCCCGATGTACCCCAATGCCTACCCGCCCTTCACCAGCTGTCGCTGGGTACTGGACGCACCCTCCATGGAGACCATCAAACTGGTCGTGCAGCAATTCCGCCTACAGGCCAGCCAGACCTGCGACCGCAACTACCTGGAGTTCAAGGACTGGCCCCAGGTGAGGAATGTCGGCCTGGGAACAGAACCATCTGAGCTCTCTGTGACAGAAGGGAAAGGGGGAATAAAGAGCATAGATGGTGGTTAACTATACTTGCAATGTACCACTGTTCTCTTTGGGTTTTTACAATTCATTCAAGTCACAAAGGGGAGTACTCCATCTAGTGGTTATAGAGAAAAGTATACAAATATATATAGGGGTGAATAGTTTCTGTTGTATAGAGTTACGAAGTGATGTGTTTTAATTTTGTTGTTTCCTTAGGGAGATTATGGACAGGCACATAAGTTCTGTGGTTCAGACAATTCTGTCCCAGATTTCTATAGCTATGGACGTTCCATGTTTGTCACCTTCAAATCAGATGCTTTCATGACTGGGAATGGCTTCAGTCTCACCTACCAGGTGGCAGGTAAAGATGAACATTTTGGTATAGTCTGAACCATTAAGAGTAGAACCCTTTGGTGAGTGGTAGATTGAATTACTACTGTCCTGCTCTGGTTCTTCCCTGTGTGTGTGTGTGTGTGTGTGTGTGTGTGTGTGTGTGTGTGTGTGTGTGTGTGTGTGTGTGTGTGTGTGTGTGTGTGTGTTCTCCAGGATGCAGTAGGACATATAATCAGTCGTATGGTTATCTGAAGAGTCCCGGCTGGCCAGATGTCTACCCACACAACCTTGACTGCAGCATCGTCCTCCTGGCCCCACAGAACAACTCCATCTCTCTGTTCTTCAGCAGTTTCGACCTGGAGCCTCACACCTCCTGCAACTTTGACTTCCTCGAGGTTAGCCCACGAGCTCACTCTTCTCCTGGCCAGGCTGACACCAAACCATTCTGATCCATGGATTTGCCAAAGCAAATTCAAATGCGCTTTAAAATGCTTTCAAATGTGTCTGGTCTCCAGACTGCTTTTGTACATATCTCTTTCCCAATCTTAACCTCTCTTTCCCACTTCATCTTTGGGGGTCGGGCAATCCTCCCTGCTCTCTGCTCATCTGTCTGTCTTGTTTGCCAGGTGCGTAATGGCAGTACAGCCAGTGGCCCACTGCTAGGCAAGTACTGTGGCTCCACGCTGCCCAATCCAGTCTTCCCTGGGACGAATCAGCTCTTCCTGCACTTCAAGAGTGACTTTTCTTCAGCCCGCAATGGTTTTGAGATCACCTGGACATCCTCCCCTCAGGGTACACCCAAGATTGTTGTCCTATAATGTATACTGTAACTACTGGGTAGTGTCATCCTGTTAAATGTGTGAATGATTTATGACTTGCGTCATAATTTATGAGTAAATTTGTGAATTATTTATGAATTGCGCCAGTTATGATTGTTGGTGTTTGTGTGAATCAATTCATTGGAAGATGAACACCTCAAAAAAAAATGTAACCCTAAAAAGGAAATGCCTGATTCAGTTGTGCTCTTCCAACACAACTGTGTGTACAAGCATGTCTCTGGATAAATTGATGCATGTCTAACCTTTGATCAGGCTGCGGTGGTGTACTGTATGGAGATCACGGCGCCTTCACCAGTCCCAACTTCCCTGGCACCTATGTCAACGGCACCCACTGTGAATGGGGCATCAAGGCACCCAGCGGCCGTGTAGTGACCGTCACCTTTGCCCAGATCAGCATCGACGACCCAGGCAGCTGCGAGAGCAACTATCTGAAGCTGTACGACGGGCCGGATACCAACAGCCCTCCAGTGGGCCCTTACTGTGGAGCGGTGCGTAACCAATGAGACTCTTTAAAAGAAAATAACTACATATGAGGCCAAAGTCATGTTTTAAAAGCACACTTCCTATAAAATGGCTACCTATTTTAGAACCTGTTATGCAAATAGAATATTCTTAGAGCTAAAATAGATGCGTCTGGACCTCACAGTAGAGTTAATTACGCTTAAGACAAGAAGACAACCTCTGGCTCCTCTGTGTGTGTTTTTTTTGTTTTCTGAGGTCAGTTCCAGATTAAACAGTGCGGCGTATCAATAGTGTTTCCTGGAAATGAAATGGAAATGGCTGCCCTGAATGGGCATGTGGGGGTATGTTGGGCAATTTGGCATAAAGAGTAACAGGCCGTCGTGTGTGTGTGTGTGTGTTTGTGTGTGTGTTTCCTCTGTAGGAGACGAACATTGCGCCGTTCACCGCCTCCTCACATCATGTCTATGTCCAGTTCCACGCCGAGTACGCTACACTGCCGTCTGGATTCAGGCTCACATGGAGCAGCTGAGGACACTGTATCCAATATACACTCACCCACACACACTCAGTAACACACTGTACATCCATTAGCTGTTGATGGCAAAAATCGTATTTTATGTGATTTGTCAGCCTTTTTTGCTAAGATGAGAAGAGAAGATGTTAACAGAGATATGTAAGTGACATTCCCCACCCATACACACACAAACACAAACATACACACAGACACATACACACATTCAAATGAATCTTTTTAATGTACAGAGAATTCAGTTATTCCAGCCATACAGAATACACTGACCACAATTTTCACTCACCTCACTCACCTATACCATTATAATAAGCAAAATCAAACTCCAAATACATGTAGCCTCTAAAATTGTGTGTAAATAATGATGATTGCAAATATACATGTAAAATGTTTTTGTTTTTAAAAATAAAATTGGAAAAAGTTGCTTGGTCTGCATTGTGCATAGTATTGTCTGCATAGTATTTTTTTAATTAGTAAAAAAGCTCTTTGATCTAATGAATTAAGACAGAGCCTCTCCAGCTTGTTTACACAGAAAAAGCTAATAATGAAAGGACTCAACATTTCACAGATCTTCTCACAGTCATCAAACTGTTCTCAGTACATCGAAAACCTTTGAGCCAAAAGCCACTAAATAGCACAAATCATCTGTGAAATGTTTCAAACATCTAAAATATTTTCCAAACAAGAAGCCATAATTGGTCTAGAACTGTGAATATCATTAATTATAACTCACTAAATCACAATTGGGGGAAAAATTATCCAATTAGCACCCTGGCATATGTGCCTGACCCTGCTGAGGCTTTCATGCATTCTCATCGCGTTTGAGAGGTTCTCGACAGAATGGCTAATTCCTGGCGTTGCTGGCAGGGATAATTTGGGCATTGTGTCTGAGCAGCTCTCCCAGACCTCCGCCTCAGAGCGCATTCTGACAGCTCTGACTGCTCCACAGACAGCCTGATCAGACCACTGTGTGGCTGGAGGATAGGAGAATGTGGAGGGAAGAGATGGGGAATGGGTGAAGTGGGTGGGAGAGCTTGGAGGTTGGGGGCGGGGGGTGGGGGTCCATCAAACTGAAAAGTGAGATTGACGCTAAAACGGACGTCTGCAGAATGCTGCCAAGACAGAAGCTGCTAATGTATCCGTGACGTCCAGTGTGTGTGTTTGGGATGTGGGCAGGTGTTTGAAAGGTGGCAGGATTGTGTGTGTGTGTGTGTGCAGCTCTGTGTGGTTTAAGGTGCCTCTGACCTAAGGTAGCCTGGGTGTTCCCATGCTGCCTTGTGCGCGATTTGATTCACGCTGCTAAGGCAGCCTGGAGACCATGGAGCAAATTTTCGCCTGAGATAGGGAACCAATCACAGAACAGGGGGGAAAGCAAGGCGATGATGAGCTATGCACAGACTCATTTGATAGACATCCGTGGCACCCAATAAACGGATCTGGGCATTTTTTTCAAATACGAGAAAATGAACGTTTGGTTCCCAGACCACGTCTCATTGAGAAGTGGTGGTGCTAGCCAGGCTAGACCTAAGGCTGGGTGATAAAACGATAGCGATATGTATCACAATCTATGATCACCGTTCACAGTGCTCAGTCCGAGGGGCGGGATAATCGGTTGTCTTTCAAATTCCCTCTGCACGCAATAGGACAGCGCTGAGTGGTTATCTCTTTTGGATACCTACAGCCTGTCAAAGAAATTGGTCCTTGTCTCCTTAGAACCAATTATTCTAGGAGGTCGGTTCTGGATTTTGCCATGGCAAGTTTAGATTTATGCTGCCCATGCCCTAAAATCTGCACCCTGATCACATCTAAAGACAATGCACAAATTTGACTGTCACAGACTATGATTTTATAAAGACTGGGAATCTTACAGGCTCGTTATTTACAAGACTGTAACTAGAATCCTTTTGAATTATTTCCCATTGTGCACCAGATATCAACAGGAACTCAACGAAGCTTGTATGAACGATCCACAGCCTACACGTTTCAAAGTCATACAGTATTTTCATGCTTCTTCAGCATTGCTGCATGTGGGACATCTGCAACCTGCTGTGTTATACATAGCAACATTAAATTAGCTCATGTTACCTCTCCATACATGCTTGAGTAGGTAAAGGTCAAGTTTATAAGTATTTAGATGCATAAAAGTATATTTGGGCTTGACGGGCTACAGAGATCAAAATAACAACAAAATCACAAATAATCCTGTATGGCTATAACCCCCTTGCCCCCCTCCTGGTTGGTGCTGAAGAGAGCTCACTTAGAGAGAAGAGAGCTCACTTTTTATAATGTCCACATCAGTATTTGTATGAGCCATTAGGGGTATTCCACGGAAACATCATGTACTGGTTCTACCAGATGGGCACAGGCTTTACACAGATTAGAACATTGGGTTGGGTTGCCAGATATATTCATCAAGTATGGCTCATCATCATACTTGACAGACAGAAGCTTCTTTGTTGCCATCAGCAACTCAACACCAACAGCCTTGACCTTTGGTGTCCCCCAGGAGTCGATCTTAGGGCAGCTATTATTCAACCTTTATACCACCTCAACAACATTGCCAAACTAAGATCTCTTATGTGAAAACATGAATTAGAAAAAAAATAAGTGAATTATCTCCAGTAGGGCTGATTACTGCAATAGGCTTTTCACAGGCCTTCATAAAAATGAAAATAAAATAGCTTCAAGTCATACAAAATGCAGCAAGTAAAGTTCTTACAAGAAAATAAAAGAACTGACCACATTACTCCAATACTCAAGTCTCTACTGGGATCCAGTGAATTGACTTTTACATGTAAGCACTCCTGCTTGTTTATAAATCTCTAAATGAGACAGGATCAAACTGTATATCAGATATGGTTCAGAAATACACACCTGTCAGACCTCTCAGATCACAGGAGAAACATACACTATCAGAACTAAACATGGTGAAGCAAAAAGCTGCAATGCGGTTCGGTTTTGGAACCAACTTCCAGACATTGAAAATGCCCCAACTGTTTCCAGTTTCAAATCTAGACCAAATTATTCTCAAATGCTTTCTGCTAACTGATCAAATGCATATAATTTGAATCAGCTGCACTATATGTTCATGTCTAATACTTATAGACTTTACTTTTTATTTACCTTTGATGTCTTTTCAAACAATTTTATATTGTTGTTTTATGCTTTTATTTACTATAATTTACTGGTGGCATATAAATAAACTTGCCTTGCCTACATTACTGTCACAGACTGCTATACTCACCGCCTTGACTATATCTGGAACATGAACAACAGGGGTTCAGACTGTGCAAGCTCAGTTTGACCATCTGGTCCAGCGGTGATGCTGATAAAATGAACACCGCTATATATAATGTGTCAGTTATGCAGCAGCTTGCCCACCCCAGGTGATTAGCCTCAAGCCTTTTTTATGGTATTCAAACTAATGGAATTGTTGTAACACCATTACCTAGTACAACCATGTTATAATTGCAGCAGAGGCTAATGTAGATCAGAGTATCACAATGTATTTGTCAGATGCAAATTACCAATTTACACGTAACTTAATTTACATTTGTTCATTTAGCAGACACTTTTATCTAAAATAACTTACTTACAAAATGAGGAATAACATTCAAACTGCAATGTGTATGTTACACAGACAAAGTTACACACACAGATCAATGTAAAATTAATCATCTAAAGTTACAAGCAAGAGAATATGTAAAAAACATACAAACATTGAAAATACAGAATATTCAGAGTGTTGATAGGGATCAAACAATAGAGATTATCTGTAGGACAGAAACCATTTTACCACACACATTGAGACCAATCTAATGAAATCAAACATAGCCTCACTTCCTTCATTTATCCATGTGTAGAAAGACCATAGGAAGGGAAGCAGAGGGTAAGGACAAGAGAGCCATCATGAGGAGTGTGAGATGAGTCAATCAAGTGAAACAATTAACACTTAATCACCATTAAGTCATCAAACGTATACAGTCCATCTGTGAATATGAATATCCCTTTCTGAAGATCAAGACCCTAACAGTAGTTACACACTCCCCCACCCCCTCTAGGAATGCCAGCGCACGGACCACTTTTACTCCCCATTCACACTCATCTATCCTGGATGGCAGCTGTCCAAGATGGCTGCTAAACCAGGTCAGAGAGAAAAGCAAGTGGGACAAAAGCGTGTCTAAATCTTTCCAGCAATCAATGCCCTGCCCAACCCCACTCTGGAGGATAAATCTTATCGAGAGCAAAGGATGGATTTTAAAGCAGGTTTGTGTAGACTTGCCCTATTCTATTCTTCTCCCCTCCTTTAAATGCGAGGTCAAATACTATGTAGAAGGCTGGTGCTGCTAAGTTGATGGCAAATGGGCAAGCGGCGAGGATTTCTGAAGGCAGCTGAAGAAAGTGGTGTTGTGTTATCTTTTAACTGAGCAGGGTCAGAGGGCGTGAGAAGCCCCCTTGTTGTAACAGTCTGCTGGAGAAGCCGGGTTAATGACCTTGGGAATAGAGCAAAACAAACAAGCTAGGTTCTGGGTATTTCTTAAATGTGTTTCAATGTAGTCGGACCACTGTCATTGGATGAGACATGAGGCGCAGCGGTGGCACAGCAAGCTTGGCATGGCATTCACTGTCATACTAACAAGCATTTCAGACTTGGAATGTGAGGTGCATTCCAAGCATGGTGTGGAAGAATTATTGTCCCTTTTTTTCCACACAAGATAAATTGTGTTGTATTTCCTGGGTGACATTGCCAATGGTTCTAACCACACCCCATAAACTCACACACTTTAAAGAGTGCGTGAGAGAGAAATCCACTACCAAATAACCAATCAGGATAATACTTTTTTCCCACAATGTGCAGCAGTTGAATATATTCATGGTGGGCTTCTTCTGGCACAAGCTCTGAAACTAGCCCATAAATCAGAACAGAGGAGACACCATGCACGGATGAATGCTTGTGGCATCCCAGTGAACACTGTTTACAGTTTGGGACACGGTCAGTGTCACTACACAGTGATCCCCACAAATACCCTCCGATCCTCTGCAGGCTTAAAGCATGCAGGCACACACTACACACACACACACACACACACACACACATACACACATTCAAAGACACAGATGCACACACAAACACAGGTGCTCTATGAAATAGAGCTCCATCTTTAATTTTATTAGCTGCAATGGGTCTTGCCTTAGTTAACGATTTTACAGTGCAAACAAAACACAGACCTGAATTCACTGAAGCAAAGTTCACCTGTTCTGGGAGCATCTGTTGCCACTCACCAAATATAATCACTCCTAAAAATAGGACCCTCTGTTTTTCAGGGCTCTTACAGTAATAACTGACCCTCCTGTAAGAACAAAGGGATGGTTAGCATGTTTGTCTATCGTGCTTGCATGAGTGAGAGAACGCAAGTGAATCATAAACAAGGGGTACAAAGGGAAAAGAAAGAAAGAGAGAGAGAGACAGAGAGAGAGGAGAGGGAGAGGGGGTGGGGAGACAGGGCTAGTGTTATTTAGAGTTGCATGAATAGGTGAGTGAGAGGAAAGAGAGAGACAGAGAGAGAGAGAGAGAGAGAGAGAGAGAGAGAAACAACTTTGTAAAATAGGCAGAAGACAGAGAGTGGGAGGGAAACACAATCTAGGGATCCAGCACCAAGACAGCCCAGCCTAGCCCAACCCAGCCCAGAGGGACCTCACTCTGCTGGGAGAGCCGTGTTGATTTGCCTCTCTACTACGCGCTCGAGTTTTATGCACGACAAGGGAGAGGAGGAGTAGGAGGAAGAGGCTCAGGTTGCCTTGGTTGGATTTGGAGACGGCAGGACTCAGGCCAAAGAATGTGTCTTCCACGGAAGGTGAGTACCTGTAGGCTAACCAGATGGGGGATTAAACGACTGCTGGGGTACACCTATGCAGTTATTTGATGGTGAGCTGAGCTCTTTCCATTTTTGTCCAGAGGATTTATTTCTGACTTTTGTTTAGGGCTACACTATCAAGGATTCTGTAAAAATCTGTTATAAAATGAGGGAATGATTTCATCTCCCT
The DNA here is from genome assembly GCF_017589495.1 of Alosa alosa. NCBI lineage: Eukaryota > Metazoa > Chordata > Actinopteri > Clupeiformes > Clupeidae > Alosa > Alosa alosa. The sequence goes on from NC_063204.1 coordinate 22,067,431, forward strand.
GACAGTTAATGTCACCTGTTTCTGTAGGGAAATTCACTTTCACACAATACTTTACTCTTTTCTGTGTGTAATAGGCTATAAGCTATGAAACTGTCAGGCGATAGGCTATTTCATGTCCGAATATTCTTGTAACATATTTTACTTTGGCAAAGCAATGGGATTATGAAGGAGTAGGCTATGTTATGAACTACATGTTGACAAGATACTAAAATCCACAAAAATCCGTCTTTGAACCATTGCACAATAACACTTTCCAGCCACAATAAAGCCATGCTTCAACCGCCCATACAATTAAGTGTGTCCACTTCCTAGTCTAATATAAAAAAAAAACATAAAACATAAACCTGTCCACATTGTTTCACCGCCGAGCATATTTCTGTGACAACTTTTTAATCTTGTCATTGGCCGAGTGAAGTACAACAACGCGCTCGCATGGCACAACGCGCCTTCTGATAGGATACGGCCATCACACTAACCCCGCCACGCGCGCTACGACATGGATGTAGCCAAGATGATTGGATGCTGAGCCTTCTTGCTCTGTGGATGTAGGAAGTGCCCTTTTATGGAATGTGGAGAATTTTAATGCAGTCATATCAACTTCCGGTTGGGTGTGAGTCTCGCCGAAAGGACCGTCTAGGAAATAGAGAAAATAGTTTTGGGGGACCTTTCCTTTTTCCTTTTTGTAACCCAAGGTGTTGTTGTATCCATTCCAATCGACAAGGTAAATATTAGCTACGGGTTTCGTTTCGAACTACACTCATGTCCATCCAAATATCCTCTCCCAAATAGCCACCAAGCTAACTTCCCCACCATGTTACATTGTATACTATGGATAGCATTTTATTTACACTGCTGTTGCATGTCTTAACGCGTGTCCTCGCAGTTGCACTAAATGTTGTTTTGTTTGCTTCTTTCAAGAAAATGTCCAAATCTTTAAAGAAGATCGTGGAGGAGAGTCGGGAAAAAAATCTGCCCGAGGTGGATATGTGTGACAGGGGAATATCAAACATGTTGGACGTCCCAGGACTGTGTAAGTGAATACACAAATCGACATCTAAATCTATTTTCAAACTACAACTGAACTAGTGTAGGCCTAGAACATTAAACTGCATGAACACCCAACACCGTGACCACTTGTGAAATGTAAATCCAAGGAAGAAGTTAGTAACTCAATCAAGTAGCCAAGGCTAAGGAATGAGCAAGTGACTCACTCCATTGCTTTAGGTTACTTTTTTCTTTATTCATAAAGTTACCATTGACTTACATTTTCCATGTCAGAATACACTAGACAGTCGTTTTTTGTCAACAGTTTAGGGTTAGGTTTAGGGTTAGAGTTAGGGTTAGGGTTCATGTGTCATGACAGTGTCATGTCACTGTTACAGTATGTCGATACTGTCAAGTAAAGTGTTACCGAAAAATGTATATCACCAGTTTAGGACATGGTTTTGATCTAGTCTACTTGTGCATTTCATGTTGAGATGTCAGAATGTTATCTGAGAAAGGAATGTCAGTGTTATTGTTGTAAATACATGAGTGTCTATGAATGTGGACTCATACCTGTCCTGCACACATGTTTTGGCTTGCATTTTCTCTTCCAGTTACTCTGTCCAACATCACTCAGTTGGTGCTAAGTCACAACAAGCTAACAAGTAAGTAATTGATGTGTTTTGAAGCAGTTAATTGACATTATACAGTCACAGTACTAACTTGTAGTTGAATTTTGATAATATATAAAGTAATTTAGTTTGTACACTGGATGTTGCTTTTATGTTGTGCTGATATGGTGGAGAAATGGGCCTCCATGGTGAAAACACATCTTTTCTTATCAAGAGATATTTTTGAGAGAGCCGAGAGGACATGATAATAGAAAGGGGATCTTAGAGGAACATGACCGATAAACAATGCATTTGAACATTGTGGACAGAACTCTCCTATGCACTGAGCTAAAAGAAAAAAAAGTTAGATTGAAGTTGAAAGGACTCATGGCATTTTTTGTCATGAGAAATACCGATTTTCTTCTTTCTGTGCTCCTTATTATTCCAATCTTGACCACAGGAGGGCAGACACACTCTAAGTAGGCAGGCCCTCCAACTGTTGTTACCTGCGACTAAGCAGTTTAACAACTTGAACAACTTCAAGCAGTAGTTTTACCTGATAACATCCTGACGGTGTACAGCTTAAAGCAGGGTCATTAGATAGTCCCAGCTTGAAGCAGGGTCAATTAGATAAGTCTGTTGCTGCACTGTGTCAGATTTTGTTCAATCATTGTCTATAATATATCATGTATGTTCAAATTCTGCGTCTTCATATTTTTTCAGCCCTTGATATTCTGTTTGACAAACACATTGTCTGGGAAGGAAGGGTTGGCCATCTTGAACAGCATTGTTCATAGACAGCCTAGACTTTGGATGGAAGACAAACTTATTCTCAGTATGACTGAACCATTGAAAGTGTGCATGGCATACTCACTGATTTTGTACAAGGCCCTAAAGTTGGAAAAATGTGTAAAAAGAGTGACATTGAGGGAATTATAAACATTTCTGATATTTTTGCATTTGATATCAGTAGTTATTCTTTCTTTAAATGCAACATTTTATTAATGTTTATATTTGAGTGAATATATTTGTTTATTTATATTTGAACATTTGAGTTCTAAGCATATAACGGGCATGGATAGAAGTATAGTATAGTATAGTGTATATATACTCTTTTGATCCTGTGAGGGAAATTTGGTCTCTGCATTTATCCCAATCCGTGAATTAGTGAAACACACTCAGCACACAGTGAGGTGAAGCACACACTAATCCCGACGCAGTGAGCTACCTGCTACAGCGGCGCTCGGGGAGCAGTGAGGGGTTAGGTGTCTTGCTAAAGGGCACTGGACTGGTCGGGGCTTGCAGGCAACCCTCCGGTTACAAGTCCGAAGCGCTAACCAGTAGGCCACGGCTGCCCCGGATGGAGTTATTAAGGATAAAACAATGGAAGGTTGCATATTTTGCTTATTTTTAAAAGACTAAAATCATGTGAGGTAGTTCGTAGGAACTTGAAAATCTGTGTGGAAGTAGCTCAATTTATGGCCATTGTGGATGCTTCTAATATTGGCACACCATTAACAAAATATTGTATTTCAAGACAAAATAATACCATGTGGGTATAGAAAATGAAATTATAATACCCTCAGCATTGCTCATTTTTGCATATTGTTCCAAACCTGACAGCCTTATATGAAATCAACGAGCATTCAGTAGATATTTATAATGGTCCTGTCAGACTGAGAATATGTTTGTCTTTCATCCTACAAAGTTTGGGTAGGCATGAATAATGCTTTTATGATATTAATGTCCAAACATGGCTCCCAAGATAGAGTGTAAAAATCCAAGGGCAAAGAAAATATGAAAACATTGGAATTGAACAAAAATATTTCACAGGTTTTGGGACCTTAGCATTATGTAGGAAACCCTTGAGCCAAATCTGAGACTATGCAGCAGCCATTTTTCTGGATTCTATCTTACTTGACAGATAATGACCAATGACCCACCCTTGTTCTTTTGGGAACACATATCTCTCTCAGCTATGCACACCGAGACAGTTTGGGTGTCTAAATAGTTTGCCTTGATATTTTTTTCCCCCCTATTTCTGTTTGTTTTTCTACTGGAATAGTCTCCTAATCAGATCTCGGTGGCGATCTATGGGTGCGATAGCGTTTGCTATCCTGTCAGGTGCTATTTTCAGAGATGATCAAAGCGTTTTAATGAGATTGAGGTTCATCCATGGCGATCACCTGCAGGAGTTTTTTTTTTCTTGAATTTGGAGTTCAGCGGAATAGACGAACCAAAGAAAAAAAAACCATTTCTTTGTTGTTCGAAATGTTATCTTTGTGTGTATCAGAGAGTTGTGGATTACGCATTTAGTCACAACACAACGGTGCAGAATGTGAATTAGTGAGTTTTGTATCATTTCCTTTTTTTCCCCCTCCCTCAGCACCCCCTCCAACATGTGCTCGTGCTCTTCCTCAAGGTCAGCTCCTCTTGTCCCTCCTGCGTTTAAAAAAAGTGTGGGGGTGAGCTGGAGAGGAGGCTGAAGTGTCGTCTTTTTGAACTTTTCAAGGTAGTCAGGAATTACATTGACATTTGGAACCCTTTCATTAAAGAAAGGAGCGAGAGGAGAGAGCGGGCTCACAGGCCACATGATCCGCTAACACACCCAACCACGGTAATGAGAGAGAGAGAGAGAGAGGAAGAGGGCGATGGAGCGATATCAGCTCGGCAAAGGTTGGGGTTTCTCGCTGCTCTCCAGTCTTTAGCCAGATCCCTCTTATTACCATCCATCTCTTTGACCATTAAAGAGCACAGACTGTCATGGGAGCACACCTTCCACAGGTTCTTTCTTTCTTTCTTTCTTTCTTTCTGCTTGACTTTCTGTCTTTCTTCCTGTCTGTCTGTCTGTCTGTCTGTCTGTCTGTCTGTCTGTCTCCTACATTGTTTGCCTTTTTCACCAGGCTCTTGCCTTTACCTTTTCGACATATTGTGCAAACCACACAGACAGATTTCCATAATCAATATCCCACACATGTGCAAAACATTTATTATTGCTTTGTATTTATAAATGAAAAACTGAGAGGGAAGAGTTTGATCAATAGTGTGTGTTATTAATTGCTGGAAACTTCAGTAACTGTATCTATTTATGTTTGTTTGTTTACATTGGGCAAGAATACATTTGGTGTGTGTGTGTGTGTGTGTGTGTGTGTGTGTGTGTGTGTGTGTGTGTGTGTGTGTGTGTGTGTGTGTCCCGAAGTACTAACATATCTGCATGTTTGTGCATTTTTGTGTGTGTGAGAGAGAGAGATCGTCAGAGAGGGAGATTTGGGACACCAGCTTTGGGGACTTCACTCGCCTTACTCCGCATTGATTCCGAGCGCATTTACAGTTCCGTTGTGACCACTAAAGAAATGGCATTGATTTTTATAAATCCTGGATGAAGTGCAGCGATAGAGGAAGAGGTTTGTCTCTCTGATGTTACCCCAGTGTGCCACTAGTGCAAAGCCCAAAGCCCCTAAATGCTGGTTGGGCTCTTCTGCTGAGAAGAAGCTCATTAGGAGACAACATGTGTGTTTGTTTTCATAAAATTGACTTCCTTTGTCTGTAAAACTGTATATATCTGTATATTTCTGCTTAATGCTGAAACAGTTTTATTTTAGATGTATTTTTTTATTAGATGAAAGAAGCAATATTTTACATTTAAAGCAGCTGGGATAGTGTTGGTGTGTGTGTGTGTGTGTGTGTTTGTGTGTGTGTGTGTGTGTGTGTGTGTGTGTGTGTGCGTGTATAAAATTTTTTGTATGCTGTGCGTTCTGGCCTGTGTGTGTTTTTCTGTTAATCTGTTGAATATTATTGTGTTTTTGATGATAGAAGGCTGAATGTGAAGGTAGATGAGTTTCTGTAGGATTAACCTGCTAATGTGATATCAGTATGCACTGGGTGTGGTGACATGTACTGATCTCAGGGGAGAAGGCCCGTGTCATGCACTGTGTGTGTGTGTGTGTGTGTGTGTGTGTGTGTGTGTGTGTGTGTGTGTGTGTGTGTGGCTGTGTTTTGTGTGTATAGTCACGGCATTGGTGTCCTGATTCGGACCCCATTGATCAAGCCTCTAATCGGATGGAGGGACTGTTATCCCCATTGATCCCTGTCTCCACCCGAACACACACCCCTCCCCTCCACCTCTCCCCTCCTTCCATACTCCACGCCCATCGCACCCACCCACCCACGCACCCACCCTTCTAACTCCCCATCCCCACCCCCAGGAAAGACACAGCCTCCTGGAGAGTCTCCATGCTAAACACCTCCATCATTAAAATGTCAAATCGCTGTCCAGCCCAGCAACCCATAATTGAGCCATCAAAGACAGGTCGTCTGTCCACCTCCAGCTGATAATTAGCTCGTTAAGCCCTGTGAGGTCACACACACACACATGTGTGTGTGTGTGTGTGTGTCCGGCCATCCGCCCGCCAGGCCTCGTCTCTCATGTTGGGACCAAAATGAGAGGAGAGGGAAGGAGGGAGCGAGCGGGCAAGTGAGCGAGGAGAGGGTGGGAACGATTGATTCTGTCGTTGTCGATAACAAAAGCAAAGCAGCCAGTGATGGATTGTGGATGCCCGTCTGGACGAGGCGAATTAATCCTGTTGTTGGGAGAAAAGGGTTTCAATATTTGTCTTTAACGTCTTTTGGTCTGTTGCTATCTTCATCATTTTTTTTTCTCTCTCTCTTTCCCCCACCCTCCCTTATGCCATTTCTCCCTCCCTCCCTCCCTCCCTCTCTCTCTCTGTCTGTTGCAGCTGTGCCCCCGAACGTTGCGGACCTGAAGAACCTGGAGGTGCTCAACATGTTCAACAACCAGATCGAGGAGCTTCCCACCCAGATTAGCAGCCTGCAGAAGCTCAAGCACCTCAACCTGGGGTGGGTGGCACGCCTCCGTCAACCCCCCACCTCTCCACCTCCCTGTCTCTCTTTCTCATGCACTCTCTCATTTTCCGTCTTGCTTTTTATGATTTTGAACTACTTGTTTACCCCCTACCCTCTCTCTTAACACTCGCTCTCCTCCTGTGCCCATCACTCTCTGTGTTCTCTCTCTCTCTCTCTTTCACTTATTTTCCTCCTCTGTTTGTTCTTCTCCTCTTCTCTCCCTCCACATCAATCCTGTCTTTCCTCCTCCCTTACTCTCTTCCTTTCCTCGCCTCTCTCCTACACTCAAATTATCATCCAGGCCCCGTTCTGAACACTAATGGAGCAGCGCCTCTGTACAACATCCCTGTCTTAGCCACTCGGCAGCCAGCCTTATCGGATCCCCGTGTTATTTTCTTGTCGGCGCCTGTGTCACTAATCACTTAACACTACAATTAAGTGTCTCTCTCGCGGGGCGGAAGCTTGTCTACGTCTCCAGTACACGGCAGCTTTATCTCCGGGGCATCCTTCAATTGGCGTGGCGGAATTAACTCCCGCTAAACGGGGGCCGTGTGGATGCGAAAAGCCTGTTTGACGGAGTCCACATGTGCCGAGTTATCAGCGTGGCGATGTTATCACACCGCTCCCCCTGGAGCTGGAGGGATAATGTTGCAGTGCAGGGAAATGAGGACGCCGCACCTTGCTCCTCGGAATCAACAAATCCAAACTGTGCAATGTGAAAAACATTGCAGGATTTATGTGGAGGAGGAGGATTTCACTACATCTAATGCTAGATCACCTCAGTTAATTGCAGTTATTTTATTATCTTTTGATCAGATGATTAAGGTGATTAACAGTTGATTTTGGGGGTAATTTAGTGCTAACACGAACCATCCAGTGCATACCTTTTGCTTGGATAAGCTAACTTTTTAAAGAAGGGAAGAACCTGCAGTGGACTGAGGTTTTTGTCCAGCACTCTTTGACTCGTCCTTATTATCCCTTCAGTGGCCATAAGAGCAGGGTGACTGTCAGTGTTGTTAACACTGGAACGACAAACCCATTGTTTCCCAAACACTGTTGGTGCCCCTCAGAGGTGTGTGTGTGTGTGTGTGTGTGTGTGTGTGTGTGTGTGTGTGTGTGTGTGTGTGTGTGTCTGGCCGCTGGCCTATTGTTCTGTTGCTGTGCCGAGCGGCCTGCAGCTGTCCTTTGTGCCCAACGTCTTTGTAGGGTCTCGGAGTCCCAGGTGTCCGCGCAGTAAGGACACACACAAACAGATGGAATGGTGCCCTGCTCAATGTCACGCGGGATTAAGACTCGGGGCCAATCTCCCGCCGCCTTTCACAGTCTCATACTCCCCATCGATTTACTGTCACCTGCCTCATATCCAGCTGTAATCTCAAAAACATAAGCTGGCCTGTCATATTCCTGCCAGCACCCCGCATTCCTCTTAATGTGTGTGTGTGTGTTTGTGCAATTGGCCGTGTGTTTGTACCTGATCTCGTTTGTCAAAAACAATTCCCCCGCCCTGTAATTACTCCGCAAACACACACTGGAATCAATTTGTGCGTGTTGTTTATTTTATTTATTTTCCTCCTTCTCCAACCAAACATGCACCTCAAGATTGTGCTCCCAACTTCACCTCCTTCGTGTCATCCCTACACACAGGTGAAGACCTGATAATGGAATTAAGGAAAATAGAGAGGAAGAGAGAGAAAGAATAAGTGAGGAATGATAGAGGAAGTGATTGAGAGAGAGAGGGAGAGAGAAAAGACAGGGTAGATGGCAAGAGAGGGAAATTAAAAGGGTGAGGGGGAATGGGAGAGGAGTTGGAGCGTTGCTGGTTAATCAGGGGGGGTGATTTGTGGGAGAAGTGGTGGTGTCTTCATTCACAGCCTCTTTGCACTGTGTGCAGACAGCCCTCTTCCACTACTCCACTCACTTCAGCTCCCTGTGTCACTCAGAGTGTGTGTGTGTGTGTGTGTGTGTGTGTGTGTTCATTGTGACCTCTGCAGGGGTCAGATGAACCCAATAGCAGAACTGGTAATTGAGTATGTGTTTAGCCCCTCTATGAAATGGGCACTGGTGGGCCTGGGGTTTAGGAGGATAAAAATACAGTATTTCATTAATCGTGGTAGTGTTAATCTAGTGTTAACATAGTGAGGCTTTTTTCTGAACTTTATCAGTGCTTCTTTTGCCTTGCTCCTCTTATATCTTATCTTTCTTCACCTGCTCTCTTTATCTCCTTCTCCCTCCTCACCTCTCTTTCTTTCTCTCTCTCTCTGTTTCTCTTGTTCTTTCTGTCCTCTTTTCTCTCCCTTTCATGTATGCAGTTTTTGCATCTCATCTGTGCATCTCTTCCCATTTCTCTTTCTCTGTGTGTGTGTGTGTGTGTGTGTGTGTGTGTGTGTGTGTGTGTGTGTGTGTGTGTGTGTGTGTGTGTGTGTGTGTGTGTGCGACCAGCGTGGTGCCGCTATCTGTTCTCCATCAATCTTTACTGTGTTTATTGATTGCAGGCATTTTAACCTGTCTGTCTCTGATTGTGTGTTCAGCGGAGGGCCAGGCGGCCTGTGTGTGTCTGCTATCGATCCTTATTGTGATTGCACACGTGTGTGTGTGTGACCGAATGAAAATATAACACAATGTGAACAATTGGATTGTTTTTAACCTTTGATTGAAAATGGTTAGTTTTTAATCATTTTCATTGTCAAAACTTAGCATACAGTAAGTTGATGATGATTTTGATTGATGAGATTCATTTAGATTTTTTGGTCAAAAGGGAAATGTATCTGAAGGTTGAATGTAAAGAGCTGTATACATACTGTGCATTCATCAATTCAACTCTATTAAGCTGAAACTGTATGTGAAAAACCAGACCTGCATTCTTCTTTTCACAAATTGTAAATCACAGTTTGCGTTTTTCAAACCTTTTTGGCCTGTTATGTTGGCCTTGTAATGTGAGCCTTAGGAGAACCTTAAAAAGTTAGCATGCTTGTGAGAGTGATCGTTAATATTTGTGTGTGTGTGTGTGTGTGTGTGTGTGTGTGTGTGTGTGTGTGTGTGTGTGTGTGTGTGTGTGTGCAGGATGAACAGGTTGAGCACTCTGCCCCGTGGCTTTGGCTCTCTGCCAGCGCTGGAAGTGCTGGACATCACCTACAACAACCTGAATGAGTCCTCTCTGCCTGGGAACTTCTTCTACCTCAGTGAGTACACACACACACACACACACAGACACACAGACACACACTATCACTCTCTCTCCCTCCCTCTTACACACACACACACACACACACACACACACACACACACACACACACACACACACACACACACACACACACACACAGAGAGACACACACTATCACTCTCTCTCCCTCCCTCTACACACACACACACACACACACACACAGAGACACACACTATCTTTCTCTCTCCCTCCCTCCCTCTTACACACACACAGACACAGACACAGACACACACTCATCTCTCTCTCTCTTCCCTCTCCCTGTTATGCACATACTCTCTTTCAGCAGAGAATCCAAGTCTCCTTACACTGGCTACATAATTATAAGAAATTGGGTGTCACGTTCACCAGTTGTTGTTACCTGGAGAAAAGGAATTGTGGGGCTTCACTTTCTGCATTCCTTTCACTAATGATTCTTCAATGAGTGTACCCTCTGCTAAAGGAGGTTTAAATGGATGTACTGATGCAACTTTCCTAAGCAATTTAAGATCACAAAATATTTCCAGAGCATTTTACTCTGATCGGAACCTTCCTAAGCAAAAAGACTATCTGAATGCAGTCTTAGTCTCTCTCTCTCTCTCTCTCTCATTCCCTCCTTCCCTGTCAAAGACATGTCATTTGTTTCTGCCTCTCACATGTTTTCTTCATACGCATAGACTCTGACGCTCGCTCACCGTCACACACACTGATAAATTCTCACACACGCTCAGTGGCTAGCTCCATCCCTCTTGCCATCATTCTCTCTCAGCCCTAGCGTACTTTATTCTCCATATTGATACACATCGTTACCCTCTTTGACATTACCCGCATCATCGTCGACATCATCATCAGCATCATGAGCATGATCATAATTATAGATGTGCTCCTTATCTTCATCACTGTGCCATTAAGTGCTGCAGGTGTGTGTGTGTGTGTGTGTGTGTGTGTGTGTGTGTGTGTGTGTGTGTGTGTGTGTGTGTGTGTGTGTGTGTGTGTGTGTGTGTGTGTGTGTGTGTGTGTGTGTGTGTGTGTGTGTGTGTGTGTGTGTGTGTGAGAGAAGGAAGAGAGAAATTGTGTGTGTGGGTGTGAGAGAGAGAGAGAGAGAGAGAGAGAGAGAGACTGCTGCTAATGGGCTGTTAGTTTAATCCAGCTACTGTGATTGCAGAGGGACAGAGGCTAGGCCATGGTCCTCGTTAATCTCCCCCTTACTAGCCACACACACACACACTCTCTCTGTCTCTCTCTCTCTCTTGATTTATCACCCCTCGGTCTGGACAAGCAGCAGTAGATACCAGCGGTGATGCACAAAGCAAATTAAAAACACATCTGATTAATGAAATGAATGAGCTTGGGGTGATTAAAGACAATCTGCTGTGTATGTGTGTGTGTTGATAAGTATGTTGGTAAGTGGTCTGTGTGTGTGTGTGTGTGTCTCTGTGTGTGTGTGTGTGTGTTTATGCATGCTCTGTAAGGGAATGGTCTGTGTAGGGCATAGATGAATGGGACTGAATGATGGATGAAGGTCAGTTGACCTATAATCAGGTGTAGGAGAGGAATGAGTCTGGCTTGTTTAGACAGTCTAAACAGCCTTCACTACTGCATTGACCATCAGCTCTCAAGGTTTACATAGAGCGTCAGCCAGGTCTGAAAGTGGTCCTGCCACCTCTTCCGATGTAGTTAAGATGTACAGGCCAGTAAAAGCCTTCAGGGAAGAATCCGTCAGCGGTGCTTTGTGGACAATCCACTGGATGGCTATTGAAAGCCTAAAGGTTTGTATAAAGATTCAGTCACTGAACTGGCAAGTTCCACCAGACCTAGGTCATTACCATTGACTGAAGATTAACTACATGTGGCAGTTAAGAGACTTCTCTGTGGAGGCTTGTAGACATTTATATTTTCTGTCACCTGTGTGTGTGTGTGTCTGTGTGTGTGTGTGTTCTGTGTGTGTGTTTTCCTTTTCCTCAGCAACAAAATATAAATCCATATTGCCTTTTTATTAATTTGAGCACTCTTGACATCCTTATGCATGAGTGCTACAATCCTTCCTGTAAGCCATCATCCATTGACAAAATGCAAGCACCCCCATCAGCTTCACCTAAATTTCCTACTCTCCCCTCTCATGTGTGTGATGGTATTGCAATGTTCATTACATTGATTTAAAACAATACATGTATGCATGTGTATGTTCGGGTGTGTTTATGTCAACTACTCCTCAATCGCCTCACGCCACTCTACGTAGATCAGAGCTGAACAGCATTATTGACCAGGCAGTGGCGAAGGCAGGCCTGTAGGACCCGTGTGTGGCTCACCTGCGGCTCTCTCATTTTCAGCCACCCTGCGTGCACTCTATCTAAGTGACAATGACTTCGAGGTCCTGCCCGCCGACATCGGCAAACTGGCCAAGCTGCAGATTGTGAGTAATTCATCTAAATTCACCCCAAAATCAATGCCTTTGTTTTTGTGTGTGTCTGTGTCTGTGTGTGTGTGTGTGTCTGTGTACGTCTCTGTGTTAGACATGTGAATGTGTGTGTGGCTGTATTCATGTGTGTCTGTGTGTTGGTAGTGCCTCAGTGTTTCAATGCAGTGTGTGTGTGTGTTGTTCATCAGTGCTGTTTTGGGCTTGATTTAAGGCCTCATCTGTAGCTGGTTAAGAGGCTGCGCCTGCACCGCTCTCGATGGGGACAATACAAGATAAATCACACTTGTGTTTTATGAAAAATTACATTCAGCCGCTTTAGGGACCTTTTTATCTGTGAAAGTTATGTTTGTGTAAGGCTGTGCTACTTAGTCTTTCTGCATTTTCTTCTACTGTGTGTATGTCTGTGTGTGATAGCTACAGTAATGTTCTGTATAGTTCTCAAAAGCACAAATACATGGCTTTGTGTTTGTGTGGTATTCATACTTCTGTCTTTATCTTTCTCTTCTCCCCCTCCTCTTTCCCTTATTCTGTTTCTCTTCCTTGTCCTCTTCCTCTTTGCTTTCCCCTTTGTATTCCCTCTCTCTTTCTCTCGCTCTCTCTCCCTCTCTCTCTTTCTCTCACTCTCTCTCTCTCCTCTCTTTCTCTCTGCAGTTGAGTCTGAGGGATAATGACCTCATCTCTCTCCCAAAAGAGATTGGAGATCTGGCCCAGCTCAAGGAGCTGCACATCCAGGGCAACCGCCTCACAGTCCTGCCCCCTGAGCTGGGTAAGACACACACACACACACACACACACACACACACACACACACACACACACACAGGCACACACACACACACACACATACGCACACACAAGCACACGGACACACAGGCACAAGCACACACAGGCACAGGAAAACACTCACACACACACACACACACACACACACACACACACACATAAACAGATACACTAATACTTGTACACTCTATTTTGTCTGGATTGGGTAATACTTACAGTACACACACACACACACACACACACACACACACACACACACACACATGCACATCCACTTACATCTTAAGTATATATATAAGTATATACTCTTTTGATCCCGTGAGGGAAATTTGGTCTCTGCATTTATCCCAATCCGTGAATTAGTGAAAGACACTCAGCACACAGTGAACACACAGTGAGGTGAAGGACACATTAATCCCGGCCGCAGTGAGCTGCCTGCTACAACAGCGGCGCTCGGGGAGCAGTGAGGGGTTAGGTGCCTTGGTCAAGGGCACTTCAGCCGTTCCCACTGGTCAGGGCTCGACCCGGCAACCCTCCGGTTACAGGTCCAGAGTGCTAACCACGGCAACCACGGCTGCCCACACACACACACACACAACATATCTACACAACTCAGTGTCACTTAAAAAATAGTATGAAATATATGACATAAGTATGGGGAACAGAACAGAAAAAAACTTTCATAAGTAGCACTAGTTGGCCAAGTAGTGGTTGTCATCTGTGCTCTTTGATAATAAATGGAGCACGTGAGAGTGATGGAAAGACCAGTATAAAGTGTGTGAGTTAGATAGGCAGAGCTGGGAGGAAGGGCAGGGAGGATATGTGAGGTGTAGAAGTCATGCTGCTGTGTTGCATTTTCCTCTCTTTCAAGGTAACACATCTCTGAGGCTGCACAGACTAGAGTATACACACTCACTCACTCACTCAAAGTCTCCACTGCGCCATAAAATTTTACTCTACATCCTCTGTACAGTTTCAGCTTCTATTTGCACCAACACATCACTGTTTTTTTTTTTTAAAGCACTATGTATATTGATGACTTCATGGATATGGAGGTGCATGTGGAGAAAGTTGTACTTTGGCCCTGAAAGTGCACTGATATTCTGAAGAGACCAAATTTTAAGCGCGTTTTTGGATCATTGCACATGCAGACAGTCTGAAGACTCATCTCTAGACACTTGGGATTCTGTACATGGATAAATGGATTAAGTGTAGTCTTAGATTGAAAGAGAAATTCCATAAAAAATCTCCTTTGAAAAAAAAAAAAAAAAAAAAAAAAATTTTTTAGTTTAACACTAGGCTTAATCCATGAATGGGAAATTGGCCCTGGTTGTCTAGCCCCAATTCTCATCCACAACCAGCATAAAGTCCCACCTTCACATAACCCACCGACAGGTCTAACCACGGCTATACTGTACACTCACACACACACACACACACACACACACACACACACACTATTTGATTTGTTTGTGGACACCATGTTTGTGAAATAAGATGGATCCCAAGTTGATAAGGCTATTCCTGCATGGTTGTTTACAATGAATCCATTTGACGCACCATCAGTATGTCCAACCTCTTACGTGTATGTGTCACTTAATATTCATTTCTATACAAACCAAGATGGCAGATTCCTAAAGAAACGTAAGCACCCACACCATAAGTGTATCTAAATTAGCTATGTACCAAAAATTAAATTTTACCGTGACTCGAAGAGCTGTAAACAGCCTTGTAAGGCTGCGTGTACAAATCCGCTTGGAGCTCCAGTGGAATTTTGAATTGTGACGAGAATTCTCGGGCTAACAATTGATGTGCCGTGGAGAGGTTGGGTATAGGCACCCACCAGCCCAGCACTAAACTCTGGTACACAAAATCGGATATATCAGGCAGTAAAAGCCTAGATTTTGTGTAGAAATCTATACACCTATGGCTACTGAAAAATGTACGGTTCATTTATCAAACTAGTGCAGTGCCCGTTCAAACATGCTATTCCTGTAGCCCAATTACATGCCTGCAGGTAGGCCTGCTTTAAGAATAGGTTGCTAGGGAAAAACATAATTCCAGGTAAGCATTCAATAATGAATAGGCCTACAGATAATATAATTATCTGTAATAAATATAATATAATAAATGTGAAGTGAGCAGAATTTAAGCATGGCTGCATGTGACATTTTTTACAAATCAAAATGACATAATCCTAACAGCTGTTTTGAGTCAAGGCTATATGCTTAGCCTATTGAATAACTTGATGATAGAGAAAACAAACCATTTTGTGGAATGATGCATCATATGAAATTTGCAACGGTGTGACTCAAAAACAGTCTCTGGTGGCCTATAAGTGACACTGTGACTCTTAAGTGACTCTGTCTGCCACTCATTGCTTGTCGCTTATGCTTTGCATGTGTGGCATTCTGAGACATTCTTTAATTCGGGACCATCATCGCTCGTTTCAATTTAGGACCTTGCAGTTGGAATTGTCGTTTGCTTATTCAAAGTCCAAAGACAGTCCAAAGTAGCCTGGGCTATTCAAAGTGTCTATTTGAAGAGCCACTGCATACCTGTGTGTGTGGCGTTTGTTGTAATTGCTGATTTACATGGACACTACATCTTAAACATGTATAGCGTCATATAGGACATGGTGCTTTAGGATTTATTGAACAAAGGGGAAAAAAGATTCTGTCTTGCTTCCTAGTGTGTTGTTCTGTCAGGCTTCACATCTTGTTGAACATGCTGGCAAGTCAGTGGTCAGGCTGCCATGCCACAGAGAGCCAATGGACATGGTTAACAAACACAAACAAAGATATGTGTGTCTGTGTGTTTGTTTATTTTGTTGGGGAGACAGGCTGGATGAGGGGTCATGATGATTGGCTGGCTCCCAGAGGTGTGTGTGTGTGTGTGTGTGTGTGTGTGTGTGTGTGTGTGTGTGTGTGTGTGTGTGTGTGTAAAGAGACACGAAGCCTCTGACAGAGAAAAACATATCCCCTAGCCTCTGCCTGCTCAGACGGCTAGAGTTCAGATGTCTGGCAGTGCAGCGGAGCAGGCAGAGCAGACAAACACACACACACACACAAAAATTAGCCATCTATTAATTTCATATATGTCAGACCAGCTTGCCCATGTTTTTCCTTTTTTTGCCATTTATACTGTTTGGCATATTCGGATAGATGGAGATAAAGGCAGTGGTGCTAGCAGATATATAGCCAGATGGGCAGCCAAGGTTTAGATGGACTAATAAAGTGGAAGAGAGTGAGTGTGACAGACTTGTAGATAGACAGACGTGGAAATACAGACAGTCGGGTGAAGACCGATCTGAACGTAGACAGTCAACGAGACACCTCTCCAGTCTGAGGGTTAGACAGCTGAGCGGGAGACAGGTGTGACCCCGAGGCCTCATCTCCTCACCTGAAGCAGTAGGACTCACCTGCTCCTCTGTCCACGCTTCAACGAACCCATAAGGGGTCACCAGAGGTCATATTCTCTCTCTTTCTGGCTAACACACACACACACACACACACATGCATACACACTCACATACTCATGGCTCAAAGTATGGCTTATAACTCAAACTCCCCAACCACACACACACACACACACACATACACACCCTTGTATACACCCCATTATTACCATGAAATTAATCTTATGTTGATTTACATTATGATGACCACATCATGATCAACATTTAGTCATTTTCTCACTATGAATGCTCCCTGATTAGCTCTTTGTGTTAGCATTTGAGTGCAGGAACAGACAACTATCACCAATAAGCATCATCTAAAGCCATCAACGACCAAAGAATAGATTACCCAGAGCATGGTTGATATGTTGACATTAACCTCCTAGAGCATCTTGATGTGACCATTATTTTTTGGTAACAACATATATTGATGATAGTGACCATTATGGTATAAGCTGTTCATAAATGCTCAATTAATGGTGTTAACCTGTTGTTAAGTGCTTATGAATAATTGAGTAAATAGTAATTGAGCCCCCCACCACCACAGCCAGCGTGTGTGTGTGTGTGTGTGTGTGTGTGTGTGTGTGTGTGTGTGTGTGTGTGTGCGGCTGCCCCTGCTAATAACTGCATGTCTGCTGGTTGGGTTGATGAGGATCATGTGACTAAATGGATTTGGCCTGGTGCTTCAGGTCAGCTAAGTCAGATATATACCCGGTTCATGCCGCAGGGGGCCGTGTGTGTGTGTGTGTGTGTGTGGTTATGTCTGGGAGCTTATTAGGACCCCTTCTGTCATGTCTGCCTAATCCCAATCTCTCAGCCCAGCCTCGTTAGACCTGCCACTGAAACCTCTGAGAGGGAGAGAGGGGGAGAGAGGGAGAGAGAGAGGAGAGAGAGAGAGAGAGAGAGAGAGAGAGAGAGAGAGAGAGAGAGAGAGAGAGAGAGAGAGAGGGAGAGGGAGGGAGGGAGAGGGAAGAGGGTAGTGAGCAAGAAAGGGAAGAGGAAAAGAGAGAGAATCAGAGAGTGAGGACACTGACAATGTGCAGTGATGCGCACAGACCAAGGCACAGGGAACAGAACGAGGTGAAGGGGAACTTAGAGAGAGAAAAGAGAGAGGGTGGCAGAAGAGGAGAGGAGAGGAAAAAGTAGGAGGGAGGGAGCAGAAAAAGGAAGGAAAGTGTGGGTAGGATACCAAGAAAAGTGGGAGCAGAAAAAGGAACCCAAGGAGAAGGCAGGGAGATGTTGTCAGGATTCTTGAGGTTAATTAAGACCTCTCCTGTTATTTTTGTCCTCCAACCCCACTTGCCCCCCTTTTTAAAGGAGGGAGGTGAGAGAAAAGAGACGCAGAAAAGAAGGGATGATGGAGAGCAAACAGGTGGTGTCCAAAGAAAAGGACCGGTGTAGCCAAAACTCTGGGGATACCACTGGGTCGCTTAATGCTCTTGTTCCTGAAGAGAAGTGACTGTGGACCATGCTGTCTATTTACCTTGTCTCAGCAGGAGCCCCGAACTAAAATGAACATCTCTTGATTCAAATTCACATGCATTGTTACAGCTTGGGCTTAGCAGCAGATGCTGTGTCCTCACACTAGCCATAAAATCAAAACTACTTCCTCTGAAGAACTTTCTCTGTGGAAAAACTGTGTTCTGCATGCAGCGCTCTGAGCAGAGAGACAGTCAAGAACAAAAGGAAAGAACAGGAGGAAAGAGGCGTGAGTCGAGCCGAACTCAACTGAACTGTAGGAGGGCCGATTAGCGGGCAAATGACTGTCGGCCCTCTTTCGCCAGAGTTCCGTGAGGCGTGGTGCCGGCATTTAACTCCAGCGTCCACTATGACAGCTCCTCCAGCAGCCGCTAATCAGCAGCTATTTAATTAGCCCCCCTGTGTGCTACAATTCACCATATTAGGACTGCAAACCGGGCTGCTAACGTTGTCAAAATGTTCGTTTTGCCCCCCATCCCCCCCTCCACCTCCACCCCCACCCCTTTCACCACCTCGACCGTCCCGGTCTTATTATAATTTCTCTCGTTCTTTTTCTCCCTCTTTCATAGTGCCTTGCTCCTGCACTCTCTCTGCTGTCAACACAGTTTCTGTTTTTTATTCGGTCCAAATCTTGCTCACCATGGGCTACATGTACTTTTTTGGTAAATGTTATGATCTTTCTCTCCTTCCCTGTATCTCACTCTCTTCCTCTGCCCCTCTCCCTCTCTCTCTCTCTCTCTCTCTCTCTCTCTCTCTCTCTGTCTTTCTCTTACAGGTAACCTGGACCTGACAGGACCCAAGCAGGTGTTCAAGGCGGAGAATAACCCCTGGGTGACCCCCATTGCTGACCAGTTCCAACTGGGTGTGTCCCATGTGTTTGAATATGTCCGCTCCGAGACCTACAAGTAGTAAGTCTTCCACCCCCTCCTCTTCCAATTACAGCACACATACTACTGCAAATATTAAAGTGATGGAGCACAACATGAAAAATCATATTTGTGTGTGTGTGTACACCACACATGTGTCAGGCATAATGTTACACAAGCAAGCATAAGAAAACAAGTGTGTGTATGTGGGTGTGAGTTGTCATCATTTTATGTATTCATTTATTCATTTAGACTAATAAATACTGACTCCAGTGACTGTGGATGTCATCTTAAATTAAGTGGACTCAGAACATCATCAAGACCTTGTCTTTTCTGTCACAAAATGGCCTGCTCATTGCAAGCCTCTGGTATGCTCTTCCTGATAGCACACTTCGGAAACCCTAACTCCCTTAAAATCATTTTGCTTTATAAATATTGTGTTTGCCTGCGTGTGTAAAAGTAAATTACAGAATTGAATTTTGTATGCTTGTTTTTTTTGTTGTGAAATGCACTTGGGGTGTATAGTTAGAGACATTTTATTGAGTGAGAGCTTTTCTTTTCCTCCCCTCCCCAAACCATTGTGCCCTTAAGCCCTGACCTGACTGACGGGCAAATGATTATATAACATCTGGCCTCTGGTGGCGGCGCCTGCCTATGGCTGTGACCCCCGCGCCCACCCAGCTTGCACTCATGCATCCCACAATCCCCCTCTCCTCCAGGGGGGTCGGCCGCAGGATATGATGGATAGGCTAATATGGCTTCAGTCAGTAATGCCAGTGACATGGCAGTCTAGCTAGCCAGTGGGGATACACATTAGATTGCAAAGCACTGACTCGCACGCACGCACGCACGCACGCACACACACACGTTAATACACATTCTCACTACTGTTCTACTGTTCTCTGTCATATATACGCACACTCCCTTTGGGAAGGTGGGAGGACATGGCTCTGTAAATGGCTGACTGACTGTCCGAAGATATTTGAATTTTAGACGAACATTAACACTAAATTTAGTCCCCTTCATGCAGGCCACATTTATTTTGGTCCCCACTTTTTTTCTGGACCAATCCAGGAAGTCGATCCGCTGTCAGTTAAAGAACCATGGCAAAAAAGAAAAGAAAAACAAAATGAGAAGAGAGCAGATTTTTAACCAGAACTGGACCAATTAGTGTCCTACAGCCTGAGGCTGGCGTCTCGTCGAAGTGACAGAAGAATTCAGTCATGGGTCCCCCAAGCTTCCATCAAACACCGCGCGGGGCTCTCCGACGTGTAAGTCCAGAGCTTTGGCGGTTTGAGCAAATAGGCTACGTGATTAGCTTGTTATGAAGGCTCCCAGCTTCAGAAGCACCACATTTACAAATGCTGGTCCCCTTGGAACGCATTATGGCCCCCTTTCTTAGTGAGAAGAGGCCTCACGTTAAAAAAAAGTAGGCCTTGTATATATCTATGTGTGTGTGTGTGTGTGCACACGTACCATTAAGGACAAGGAAGTTTGTGAACAAATTGTAGTGTTTCTTTTGGCAATCCCTTCCCAACCCCCCCCCAACCCCCAGCACCAGGAGAGGAAAATCCTTGTGTTTGATCATTTAGCTGTCCGCTGAGCTGCCCGTGTGTTTGGGTGCCGCACAGGAACCACTCGCTGGAACTGATCTTTCCCTGAGCTGCGCCGCTGCAGCCTGTCTGCCCGTACACACAAGGCACCCGATCTGGATTCCGCACCACAGCAGAGCTGTGTGTGTGTGTGTGTGTGTGTGTGTGTGTGTGTGTGTGTGTGTGTGTGTGTGTGTGTGTTCATGCCAGAAAGGAGTGTGTGTGTGAGTGGTTGGATTGTTGTCATACCATGTTGGGTTGTTGTTTGTGGTTTTATCTGACTGTGTGTGTGTGTGTGTGTGTGTGCCTGCAGTTACTTGGCTTCCCTCATCTCCTCTGTCGTTTGTTACCCATACTGTCTGCTACTTCCAACTCTCTACTGCTTCAAATCAGCAAATACAGGTGGACATAGTACAGAACAGTAGCTGTCCTCCAGACATACCAACAGGCAGACACTGCCATTAGCAGCATAAAGCACAGTTGCCAGCAGTCCATTGGTAATGATGCCTAGTTATTCAGCTTTATTGACACGCAGTTGTGCATTCTGAGAGGTTTGTTCATTGATTTCCACTCAGATGTGTTTATGACAGTAGGAGCATCAGCCCTAAGGTGTGTGTGTGTGTGTGTGTGTGTGTGTGTGTGTGTGTGTGTGTGTGTGTGTGCGCGCGCTACAGCTGTTCTAGCTGATCCAGCAGTGGGGCCTCTCTGCCTTTTGATGAATGGCCATTCTGCCGTTTAGTCAATCCCGTCTGCGTCGCCAATCTATCTAATAGCAGGTTGTCATGGACACGATGCAAGGCGATAAATCGCTCATTCACCGGCCGGCAAGCGTCTGTTTGACGATGACGATCTTTCATTTGGCTCATTACTCATAAACCTTGATCGATGGCTGGCTGAGAGAGGCCTTCTTTCTCAGTGCTTCAGTCTTTGGCAAGACCAGCTACTTGTGTCTTTAAAAGACAAAGATGGTGGCCCCGGCTGTGGTGCGACTGGCTGGGGGCACCGTACGTCGGCGGCCCGGGTTCGATTCCCGCCCCGTGGTCCTTTCCGGATCCCACCCCGACTCTCTCTCCCACTCACTTCCTGTCATTCTCCACTGTCCTATCTCATTAAAAAAGGCATAAAAAGACCCAAAAATATATATTTAAAAAAAAAAGACAAAGATGGTATTATAATAGACTCTAACTTTAAAGAAAGCAAGTTACCTCTCAGTTGTTGATGTAAAACCTGTTTCTGTTGGCAAGCATGCTCTTCCGCCAACACAACAACAGCATGGCAGCAGTTCTATATGAAGACGGATATGTCTACTCTTCATTCCTCATGGTTAGTCCTGGTGAAAGGTTGCGTCTCCAGTGAATTTGAATAATAAATGGCCTAAAAAAGTCCTCCTTTGTTCAGTTTTGAAAAAAAGAAATATGGTTCAAGTAGTGATTTAATAGCAAAAACGAAGAAATTTCATAGCCTGTGTATTTTCTTGGCGTAGTGGGTTGCTTGGATCCACTGAAGTAAAGCCTTAGAGCTTAATGACTCTGAAATGTCAGCTTGACCGGTCTATTCTAACACATGATGCAACACTCAAAATGATATTCCATTCAGATGGTCTTGCATTAAATTCTGTGACTCTCTAACTCGCAATGGGGGCTAAGCTATACTGTGGTTTAAAGAACAGTCTGTGTTTTTTTACATTCTTTTGTGCATTTGTATTCTGCAGCTCACCACAGCAAAAAGATGGGGTGAAAGCCTCCACTGTTTGTTTGGCGGACCCTTTTCTATGCGTCATAGTGTAGTGTCTGTGTGTGTGTTTGTGGGTGGGTAGGTAGGTGTGTGTGTGTGTGTTTGTGTGTGGGTGGGTAGGTGTGTGTGTGTGTGTGTGTGTGTGTGTGTGTGTGTTTCTGTGTGGGTGGGTAGGTACTGTAGGTGTGTGTGTGTGGGGGGATGTGTGTTTGTGTGTGGGTGGGTGGGTAGGTAGGTGTGGATGTGTGTTCTCCAACATAAGGTGTGAGCTTACGTTCAGCACGCACCAACGGTTTCATTCACACCTTAATGTCCTTCAACTCCAAGAACTCATCACTCTTGCGCTTTCCCCTTCCCTCCCTCTCTCTCTCACTGTCACTTTCTCTCTCTCTCTCTCTCTCTCTCTCTCCCCCTCTGTCACATGCATACACACATACACACACACACACACACACACACACACCTACCTACCCACCCACACAGAAACACAGAGTAACACTCTATATTCCCTTCTTTCATGTATTCTTTATCCTTCACTCTCATTTAGTCTCTATTATTTTTACCCTCTCTCTCTTTCTCTCTTTCTTTCTCTCTCTCCCTCTCTCTCCTAAATCACTAAATCACTGCCCCCCCGGAAGGCTGTCTCCTTTCTGAGCCTTTATGAGGAATGTTGGTCATTTGTGACACACGCTGGACTACAGAGTCACCAGGTGGACCAGTGGGCTTTCAGCCAAAGCCTCTTCCAGTACATCAAAGGCATCCGTTTAATCAGTGCCCTGGCCAGTCTAATACTCTAACAGGTGAGCCACAGTACCACCTGTGCAGATCTCATCCTCCAAGCGCCCCATGTTTGCTTTGGCACTTGTTCGCTTATTTTCTCAAGACTACAGACTCCAGGACTGCAACTCTGATAAACGGAGCAAGTCGGCGGTAACCTAAAAATGATTTTTCCCTGTCTGTGGGAATAACACCCGGCATTCCGGGTGCTCCGCTCTGGCCTAATGGCTTTTCCCGAGGAGATTTGTGTCTCGTAGCCCGCAGCCTAGTGGCCGGGGGAAATGTGCTCTCTCATCCGTTGAGCAGTTTTGAGACGGAGCAATGAGAAAATGCACTGATAAATCTCTCTCTCTCTCTTTCTTTCTCTCTCTCTCTCTCTCTCTCTCTCTCTCTCTCTCTCTCTCTTTCTTGCTCTACAGCGGAGAATGCTGATCTCTGAAAGAGAGAGAGAAGGAATAAGAATGAGAGAGAGAGAGGGGAAAATGAGGAGACAGCTGCCATGCATATTTCATGCAGCAGCTTGTTAACCTGACAGGAGGATCTTTGGGCTGACGGACAGCGGCGAGAGAAGCCACTGCGTGCTCATAATGCATTAACATGTCGTAAACCCCTTCCTCCCCTTCTCCTCCTCTTCTACACTCCAGTCTTCCTCTTACAACCCCCAACCATACACACAGACACACACACTCTCACTGACTCACTCACTCACTCATACACACACGCACACACACACACACACACACACACACACACACACTCTTACGCACACACGCACACACAACTCCCCCTTCCTCATTGGCCATCTTTTATTCATCGCTACGCTAAACGCTGGTTGATACCCAGCAGTCAAAGCGGTTGCCACGCATTACCCTACCACTTTTACACACTTTTGCCACACGCACATCGTCTTGGCGTCACAGCTGTCGGTGGACAACTGAAAAACCAGCTCCGTAATTAAACGCCTCTCTCTCTTTCTCTCTTTTCATCTCTTTCCTCCATCCCTCCATGTCATCCTCACCCTTTGCCACTCCTTCTCTCCAGGCATTTCCCCACATGGCATCTCTTTGCCATGTACACCACCTCCTTGGGCCCTATCATCCACTAAGATGGCTTCTCACATCACTTCTACGCAGATTACACCCAACTCTACTTGTCTCAGTTTGACTGTCTGACATAGCCACATAGATGCAGGAACACAACCTCCAGCTAAACCTTTTTAAGACTGAACTGCTGGTCTTCCCAACTAAACAAACTATACAGCACAACATAAAAATTGGAGTGAGAAAATCGGAAAGTACAGTAGGTGGCTGGCAGAGAGCTCAGACTTATTTTTTGGTCACAAAACCTGGGTTTTTAGATTTAATTGTGCTAGTTTTTCGCTATGTATTACAAAATATAAGGGCACAAACACTGAACTTATTTGTTAATACAGAACTACTGCCGTTTTAGAGTTAGCTCTGCCATGTTGAATCTTTTTTTTCGAGTTCACTTTCAAGCAACGTACGTGTCGACTGGTGTTACGTTGCTTGGCAATGGTAAACGAAAAGGCTAAAGATTAGAACTATTTGTGTGGGTGGAGGATGAACAAACAATTTTGTGTCTTAAAACTAAATGAATTGGTAATGGAACTCTTGTAGAGACCCTTTCAAGAGAGTTCCATTATCAGCATCATAGTTGGCCCCACAAGACTTCCTTTTTAACATTCCATATGTTATCTTAATGCAGAGGAAGTAGATTGGGGCCCAAATAGAACGTTCAAGCATTGTTTTTGTTTTTATTGTTGAAAGGGTCTATAAAAGCAATATGACACAAGTGGGAGTGGGGATAGTAAAGGATATCCCCACAGCTCTAATTGCCTTCGGTACTCGTCCTTCGGCCTCGTACCTACAGCCGAATTACAACCGTGCCGATATCCATTACCATCGCCACTCCCACTCCCACTGTTATATTGCTTAAATATCTTATGCTTGCCTACAAGTGATTGCTGGGTCTGCTCCCACTTACTTAAATGTTCTCAGGAAGGCTTACGGTATGTTACTCCTCAGCCACTGCATTTCTCCAAGGAATGTTGTCTGGCACTGACACACTGCAATCCAGACTATTCTCATTTGTAGTTCCCAGATGGTGGAATGAGCTACAAAGTGCCACCAGAGTAGGGCCGTCCCACTCTATCGTCAAGAAGCTCTTGAAGAACCTATTATTTTGCCAATACCTCCTATCCTAACACATCTCCACACATGTAACAACCCAACACTCCTAACATGCACTTGCCATGCACTACCTTTCTCCTTTCTTCTTCCTTCTACCTCCTACTACTATCTCCTTTAATCACACTTTGACTAGAAAAATGTAAATGTTATCCATCCTCTTTTCTTTCTCCTCCCCTATAGTTGTTCCTCTCCTTTTTGTATTCTATCTCTTTTTTCTCTCTCTTCTAACCTGGGTCTCTTCCCTGCCTCCGGTACCTTCCTCCTAGTCCGCCCTCTTGTAGTGTGTGTTTCCTATTCTTCCTCCTGTCTTCTGTCTCTCCCACGCTTTTCGAGGGTGTGGGGGTAGGAGTTACATCTTATCAGCTTCATATGTACTACATGTCATGTAAAACAACCTTTCTTTGTGCTAGTCAGCTTTGTTCACATAGATCTCAGGCATATTTCACCTTGGCATTGTAGAAAAAAAAAAGATTTATTTGGATGCTCATATGCCCATCATTCTAGCTTGGAATGTGTGATTGTGAATGCATGAGAGCTTGTGTGTGTTTGTTGACCAAAGCTCTATATATTGGGAAAAGGAGTGTGTGTGTGTGTGTGTGTGTGTGTCCTAGAATGTTTCTGAGAAAAAGACTGGGTGCTGGTGTGTGTTTTCTGTTCTGCCTGACTCATCGTCCGTGTCAGCCATCCAGACAGGTTTGGTCTCCTCGTCAGTGTCTCAGAGGGCTGCGTGTCCCCTGTGTGGGGCTGGGTGCACCCCTGGAGAACAGCCTGGGCAACCCCTCTGTCAGCCCAGCTGTCTGCGGCCTCACCCTATCACAGAGAGAGAATCAGAGGGTGGGACAAAAAAAGTGAAAGAGACAGGAACCAGGGAAGGATGGGGACACGACAGAGGAGAGAAGGGGTGGAAAGCACATAGACTTTGAGAAGACGCAGCAGGCAGGCAGTCGAGTAAGCAAACAGGTAGACACGTGTGTGAAGAGTAGGGGAAAGAGGTAGAGAATGAGCTGTAGGGGAGAGAAGAGGAACCAGTGGCAAGAAAACAGACAGATAGAAAGAACTGTGCATGCAGGCCATGAAGGAGAGAGAGAGAGCGAGAGAGAGAGAAAGAGAGAGATGGAGGTGAGAAAAACAGAGTGAATAGAACAGACGGTCAGAGGAAAGAGTAGAGCGGAGTGCGGAGACCTGTGGGACTATGTGAGAAATGGAGAGAGTGGAGACAATATGCTGAGTGCTACAATGGGAATCACAGACGAACAAAGACGGCTGATGCAGTCAATGGCTGTTTAGTGTGCAATCGTGGCAGGGGACACAATGCAAGTGTCTGCGCACAAGAACCCTACTCTGTTTTGGCATCAGTGTAGCAGCAGAGATGGCTCACAAAGTATGTGAACTGGATATTTAGACATCAGATTTTACTGCAGATAACAGAATGTATCAGAGTAAAAGAGGGGAGGTGGGCGGCGTTGTTGCCAGTGATGAGCGACCAATTTGTGACTTTTCCTAGTGTGCATTTGGCTTACAGTACATACTACATACAGGTACATACAATAGAATTGCTGTCTCTGTGTTTCTTTAGGAAGAGTTGCCGTCTTCAGGAGTATTAGATAGAGCTATTGTACACCAGTTATTCAAAGGAGACTCCTCCATTTACCCTCTTTTTCCAAACCTCATTGCCCTCATTACAGATCATTGCCATGCTTAGGCTATGATGTCTAACTTCCTGATCTATATATCCTGATATACGTGATCTCTATATATGTATTATTCTGCACAAAGGACAAAAGGGAGCGATGACTGCTCTTGCATGGACTGCGTTTACATTTGCATGTAGAGCAAGCAGCAATGCAAGATGCCTAAAACTCTGAAGTATCAAAGAACCAAATGAAATTCCTCTATTAAAAACCATCCATATATTCAGAGCGAAAGAAGGAGGGTGAGAGGAGAAAAGAGAGTGAGAGTGGTGGACACGCTGAGAGAGCGAGAGAGAGGCTTTAAGATTTCTTGATATATTTTTTTTTTCTCTTCAAATGTCTCTTCGCTCAAGCATGCGGTGACAGGAGAAAGGCTTTTGGGGGCACTTGAGTGTGCCAGCGTTAAACTGAATTACATTTCATGAAGGCCTCCCATGCAGGACCAGTGGACAAGGTGCTGTCGGTCAATTAGCATCTGTTGATAACTCAGCGCAACCCACTCAGAAGAAAGGGAGGGAGAAAGAGAAGGAGAGAGAGGGAGGAAGAGAGAGACCCAGAATAAGAGGTAGAGGGGAAGGAGAGGAAGAGACACCCAAAGGAAAGGGGGAAAGAGAGAGACAGAATGAGAGAGAGACAGACAGAGGGGGGGGTGTAGATGGGTGATCTCTCACCCTTCAACACTAGCTGAATTGGGTCTCTCCTCGTTGCTCAGTCCTAACTCTCCGGGGCTTGTGTGCATTTGTGCATGGCCAGCCTGCATGTGTTAGCTGTACTGGGAGCGCTGAGCCTCTCCGGGCCTCGCTAATGAGACTCCAGCACAGCTGAGAGACGAAGGCTCCAGGAGACAGCAGCCACACGCCGCAAGGGAAAGAGCCCCACCCAGGAAAGGTGTGTGTGTGTGTGTGTGGTGTGTGGTACACTTGTTGGATGACTTGAACTCAAATTCTGTATGTGTGTGTGAGAGAGAGAAAGAGATTGTATTTGGGTCTTCAAATACACTTGTTGTGTTTGATACCGTTGGTGTGAGTTTACAATTAAAGTTATAACTATATTCTGAGAAGAAGATGCACTAGGGAAGGGTTGAAATGAGAGAGAGAGAGAGAGAGAGAATTCATCACTTCTCATTAGTCCAAGCCCTGGCAGCCTGCCCCCTCTCTGCAGTGCTGGCTTCCTATAGGTTATCAATCAGACGGCTCATTAGAGGGGGGTGAGCACGTGGCATGTCGCAGAGAGAGAGAGTCAACAACCAGTGGCCCCCGTATGGGGAAGAACCACAATCCACTCCCTAACCAGCACCCCCCCCCCCTCCACCCCCTGCCAGGCACTTCGCCACTGTGTTAAATGTCACCCACAGGTCCCCCCATTGCAGATATATTAGTCTGCTGGTCTTGGAGACCATTGCAGTTAGTTCTCCTCATACCCAACTCCTGAATGGTTTCTAGGCACAATGCACAATGCACTGAACCTCCGATTGGGGTCGTCAACTGTGATTCTCTTGCCGGCTCGGTAGTTGTGTAGCTGTGCTCCTTCTCTCTATTCTGGTGAAGTTGGTTTGGTTGGTGGTGGCAGAGGCGGGCTCTTTTGTGGACGTCCACGTGCTACTAGAGGCTCATGTTCCATCATCCCCTAAGGCAGGGGTCTCAAACTCAAATAAGCCGGGGCCCACGTTTGCCAATGTCATCTGATTGGAGGGCCATGTCAGTGTTAAAGAATAATAATAAAAAAAAAGAACAGCTATTTCCTAAAATGCAATGTTTTTCTCAAATACTGTATTTTCAAACACAAAACTACAAACTGAAAGTGCAAGTCTTTTTGTCTATTTTTAGACACCTGTGCTAGCAACCTTAGCTTATAAATAAAATAATGATAAAATAAATATTACAAACAAACAAAAAAGCATAAAAACAGGTAAGCCTATGTGTGTGTTTCACATCAAGTAAAAATATTTTCCTCTTATAACTTTTTTAAACCTGGCAAACTAGGCGTCAGGGTTAAGAAAGCAACACCATTGGATTTTTATATAAAAATTTCAAAAGGCCATGGCTTGAAAGTGGTCAGAGATAAAGACCTAATGTAAAATCTTTGAGTATAAACAAAAGTTTATGAAGGGGTAAATTTACCCATCTAATTTGCCACTGGATGGCAAGCACCTCAAATTATGCACCTTTCAGTAAATACTGAATGTTGAACATATTTGAGCAGGTTTACTTTCTTTTTTTGTCATATTACCCACATAACAAATGAGCATGAAAACAGTAGGTCGGTCGGGGATAGTTGTGTGTGTGAGTCATGTGAGTGTGTTATCATCATTGAATCTTTTCAAGCAGGGCCATGGATTTTTACTTGCCCTGTCCAAGATGTGCTGGACGCTGTAGTTTATTTTTGTCTGTACACAACTGTGGAAACAAAAAGCTCCAAAGACATTGCTAGTTACAAAAGACATTGCTAGTACACAACTAAATGTTTGTGCAGTGTACACTGTACAAATAATATTGTTTTCCACATTTGCCTATTTATGGGCTTAGTACTGCCCTTGTTCAGGGTCACACAAGCACTCATGGCCATGGATAATTCTAAGCACACCCTCAAGGGCCTGTAATAGCTTGTATTGTTCTCAGAAAGAGAAAAAAAAATTACTTTATCTTATTTCACATTAACATTAGCATTGTAAATTAACATATCTTCTTGCCTCTGCTGCACTATGATTGACCTTTAAATATAAAGGACCTTGCCGTGCCTGATTAATTTAAAGGTAACAGGGATGTTGTCATCCACTCAGAGATGCTCAAGGTTTGCGTCTGCGGCAGCCTCGCATCTGGGGCACACCGAGCCCTTCTGGAAACCTTGGGATTTTCATTCCAGTCCCGGATATTGATTTTGTTTTTTCTTATTTCTCCTCCAGTGCCTACATTTTATCACATCTCTACTGAAAGCCCTTAAAGGAGGACATCTTTATTTATTTTATTTTTTTTTGTAAATCCTCATCATATCTTGTAAATGAGCAAATCAATAAGTTCACTTGAGGTAATCGGCATAAGTGATGAATGGGAGGATAACGACTAACACACAGAAATAACGGCGTCATGGGGATAATTACCAGCATTGGCTGTATGTAACATGAGTAATAGCTGCTTTGTTTGAGGGCTGGGTCATAGACTAGAAGCTAGTACAGTATACGTCCTTCTATATATACACTGTATGTGCATGCACATACATTTTGTCTTGATATATGGTGGTAGTTATCATATGTACTCTGGCAGTGGAGTCCCTGGGGTGAGAAAATGCTTAGAAAGCTTGACTATGCTTTAGTGGCCCTGCAATGGACAGGAGAAGCTCATTAAGGAAGAACTTAGGGTTGGATGATCGGAATTTTCCGGAAAGATTTTGGGAAATGGGGGAAGCACATGCTAGGCTGATACCTGATCAGTGTTCATCCATTCTCTGTCACATGTATCATGTGAGTAGCACACACACACACACACACACACTCATTTAAACTGCAATTACACTTAAAATATAACTCTTAAGCAGATACAGCAGAGAGGTGGATATTGCATGTCCTAAGTGTACAGTACATGTGTGAGTGTATGCGCTCCCAGTTAGCGCAGTTTGCTATCTTGTCGATATCACACAAGTGGATTTCTAAATGCTCTGTGGTTTAGGCTTGAATAAGGTGTCTGCATGTGTGGGCACTCAGACACTCTTGCAGGCCTCGCTGTCTGTAACAGAGATTAATTAACCCGAGTGGAATTGCTGGAGGAGGTAAAGAGCTGCAAGGCCACATCAGGAATCAGATTCCATTAACTGGGCTGCTCCAGTCGCTCGCTTTAATTGGCCCTAAGTGCTCGTCGGGGCGTTAGTCAGGCGAATGGGAAATCTTTTTAGCTCGTGCTGGGGACGAAGGACTGGTGGCATAACAACGCTACTGTGACCACATCAACCCAGGGCAAACATACAGACACTGACACACACACACACACACAAGCATACCCACACACACACACACACACACACACTCTCTCTCTCTCTCTCTCTCTCTCTCTCTTGCTCTAGATCCCTGTCTCTATTTCTTATCGAGTGCTTGGTGGAAAATCATCTGAAGGAGAGGCACTGGGAACAAATATTTAGAGGAGTTAAAGACACTTTTGCTCATCAAGTGAAAGGGGTCCACTGTGATATAATTGTGAGTGATAAAAGTGCTCGGGGAGGAGGGCTTTTGCTGCTTTCTGAAGAGCAGTTTTCCTCCCCAATCCATCCACGGCTTTCTGGCTCCACCGATTATCTTGACTAGCCCGGCTCTTGGCATGTGCTTTCCGAGCTTCTTCAGTATTCCCAGCATGTTCCTCAGCCATGTCAGTCCGCCGGGACTCTGTCAGAGAAAAAAACGCTTCAGTGATCCCACCCTCCACACACACACACACACACAGACACACGTACGTATCAGCTTGATGTAAAACAGGGCCAATTTACTCCCGGCCGGGGCGCACAAATCTACGTGCATCTGTCAGCACTGATCCCTCCCGGCGCATTTAGCCCGAGCAGCCCCTGAGGCAGAAGAGCACCTCGGGGGCAGAGCACAGTCACTCCTGTCATGGCCGCAAATAAACCCTCACAAACACTTACAAATAAATATGCCCCGCACCAACATCAACCCCCACACACACACACACAACTCCCCCAAAAAAACAACACAACAAAACACAAGTACACCGGTCAGCCCTGTCACGCTCCCAAATAAACCCGTCCACCTTCTTGAATGAATACTCTGGTGGAGACATTAACACAGCAATACAGCAGGGTCAATCCTATCACAGATAAAGAATGCTTACAGATATAAAACCCTATACTCAAATCTAACAAAGTTAACATAAACAACACACCCAGTGCTTTATGTACAGTATGATCTCCACAACATCCCATCACTTCCAATTAAATGTCATTATTGATTTAAAAGAAACTGCAGTATTACATAAACATTCTTCATAACAGTTCTAATTCACACATTTAAGAAATTAATACATTTATCAGTAATTTCCAGCCATCTTAACCCAGAGATCCCCTACTCACAATAGAATGGTCATCCCAACTATTCTCCTGGACAACTCCCACTCTCATACAGCTGTTTATGTGCAACTCTTGAAGAAACCTTGTAAGAAGCCCATAGACCTTCAGCTCTCTTGTGAGTGTAGCCTCTCTATCCTTTAGGTTGGTAGTACCATGACCAAATATTTGAAGTAGAAGTAAAGATTACCATAGCAACGGCTCAGGTGTATTGGTGTGCGTGTGTGAATACAAACACCAAATCAAATGTACACAAACACACCAAAACGTGTGTACACACACACACACACACACACACACAAACACACACCCCAGTTTTCCCCATCATCAAATCACATTTATCGAGGAGAGTCGTGGTGTTGGCACGTGATCAATCAGTTTAGAGAGGTGATCCATCTTTTGCTGATTGATCTCTGTTGCTGGATGGACCATTTTCTTTTGTGGTGATGAAGTTGTGCAAACAAACTTGGATTGTTGTGACACATGTACATTATTCTGTTATTCTGTCTGCACACTGGACACTGACACGGCCCTGCTTTGCCAAGATGGATTTTGGCATCTTTCTCTTCGGCCCCTCCCTTCTCTTCTCTTTCATTTCTCTTTTCTCTCATTCTTTCTTTTCTCATTCTACCTCATTCTCTCCATTTCGGTCTCATGTCCCATGTGAAAGGAAAGATGACGTGCACTGAGCCTCTGCATCAGCATCTTCCATGAAACGCAACTTGATTTGAACCACGCTGAATTAAACATTTTTCTGCCATGCCTGGAAACCAAGAATCTGCTTAATCCTATTAAATATATCTAAAAAAAAAAAAAAAAAAATTGCATAGCTTGCATCGTGACAGAGAATTTTTGGCGTGTGTGTGTGTGTGTGCGCGTGTTCTGGCAGGCCGAGATGGAGAGCTGTCTGTCAAACGGTTGGCTCTCTCAGTCTTGAGAGGTCCCTGTGGGGTCTGCTGTAGTGCCTGCCCCTTGGGGGTGGTCCTCTCTCTGTGCCTCGCTGCCCTGCACTGTGAGGGGCACTAGGCCGGCAGACAGGCGTAGGGAGAGGGGAGGAGGGTGGGGCACTAAGGCCCCAGCGGGCCCCAGGGGAGAGCTCTGAAGCTGGGTCATGACAAGCAGCCAAGCAGCCCTGGAGAGAAAGAGCAGCCAGCCTCTCCAGCGCACTTCAGCAGACATTTAACACTGCCTGCCCATCGTCACTGGTGCACAGGGAAAGCTGCCCATGTCTGCCGGAAGGCTGCGTGTGTGTGTGTGTGTGTGTGTGTGTGTGTGTGTGTGTGTGTGTGTGTGTGTGTCATTTTCAAAATGATGGCAAAATGCTCATGATAGTTTTCTCTAAACATGCACTTGATATAGTCAATATACATAGGCCTATACACATACCGTGTTTGAGAGGAGTATATTTTAGTGAGGAAGATTCAAACAGTAAGAAGTTTGTATGGTTACTTCGGTCTGCCTTTCTGAATTCTAAAGTTGAAAAGATTAGAACTTGAGCGGTTTTATGGCTTTTTGAGTGAAATTGGATGCATTGGTTTAAGATGAGAGTACCTCTGCGGACACGGTCTGCATATGGTCTCTGCACACAAGTTAGTTATCCGCACGGTCTGTATGCAATGAAATGTTCATTAACTCCTGCTTCAGCAAATTATTTACTAGATTACTAGCAATGATAATCAAAGCTACTGTAGGTATCTATCTATCTATCTAGATGGAGGAATAAAAGTCTATGAAGAGAAAGTGTAGAGAAAATAGAGACCTGTAAAACAAATGTAGCTTGTTCAGTAGCTGTTTGCTGTAGATTCACATGACGTAGAGATGTGCAGCTTGTGTGTGAGAGGGCAATTTGCAACAGTAAAATGACAATACTTTTGAAACACCAATGTGCATATGTCCATATCCGTGTCCACCAAAGTATATCTGAGCCTGAAGTGGAGGGAATGTCTGTGCGAATTGCTCTATCAGTTCCTCTGCATTACTTGGTGTGTTAAAGACAAATAAGATGTTTGTGTGTGTAATTATGGATCTCTTTCCTCAGTCTACAAACACACACACACACACACACACACACACACACACACACACACACACACACACACACACACACACCTCCATGCTGTGGTAAATATTTGATATGAACTCACTAGGCACACTAGGAGGTGCTACTTGACCTTTCCCTGTGCTGCAATTAGATTTATTTGCCCCCCCTGTTTAATGGCAGTTTTTAATTACGCGGAAGGGCCATCCCTGACGGGGCCTGTGCTTGCTCCAGAGCCACTCTAATTATACGCCACTTTGTCAACATCCAATCAGTGCCACTTATTACCGGGGCCCGGAGTGGGGCGTGGCGGTGTGGCGCATCAATCAGTGCCCTCTACAGCCAGCACATGGACTCTGCCACCAGGCCCCCCTCGCCACGAATCACAACCCTCTTGGCTAGTTCAGTTGTCCCTCTCTGATCCGCTCTGTGGTTTGTGAGTGTGCACACGTGCAGCACACTCATTATTTGATGCTCCGCGCTCTTTATTTCCCTGTTTTCTGACCGTGTTTGCACCAGCTTTCGTTTTACTGACCCTCTCAGGCTTATGTCTGCTCTCTCTCTCTCTCTCTCCCTCTCTCTCTCTCTCCATCCCTCCTTCCCCTCCCTCTCTCCCTCCCTCTATCTCTATCTCTCCCTCTCTCCCTCCCCCCCTCTGTCTTTCTCTGTCTTGCTCGCTCGGTTCTCCTCTTTGTCACTGTTACAGAAGCCATGAGTGGCTCTCGCAACGAGAGGCGCAGTGGACTGGAAATGGCTCGTAGCCTCCTTCACCCGTTTCAGTCTCTCTGTCCTCTTGTTTGCCTGTCTCCTCTCTTTCACTCTCTCTGTGTCTCCTTCTTTCCCTCTGCTCTCTCTTTTGACCCCCCCTCGCCCTCTCTCTCTTTCTCTCTCTACATCTCTTCTGTCTTCTCTCTCTTCTCCTCTCCCCTTGGCCTCTTAGGTCGTATGTGCTGGGGCCTTATATCAGTATAATGGCAGCTCTGTGCTCGGAGCGGTTCTCTGCTGCAGGATAGCACACAGCTGGCTCTGTTGAGCCCTGAACTGAACAGGCAGGCTGTGGAGGATGAATCTGCCTGCGCTGCATCATCAATGAGATCTTGTTTGGTTTCCACGCCTCGAACAGCATTTGATGTAGCATCACGATGGAAATATGATGGTGGCCCATGGGCGTTTTCACTCCCAACTGTTCATTTATATTGATGTGCATCAATTCTAATTCCAATCCTAAAAGGTGATAGGATGACTGTATTCATGCTTTTCAGAATTCATTTCATAATTATTTGCAACAAAGTGTATGCTAAATCAAAGAAAAATATTTTCGAAATGCTAGAAATTGGTCAGATGTTAATATTTTTTTACATGACTGTATCACAGCATATTGGCCTTTAGTTCTTGTACTTTTTGTACTGTTAATGCATTGTCTCATTCAATCAATTTGATTTCTGATACAATCCGAAGTACATTTTACTACAGCCAGGCAGCTACAGCATTACACTCTGGGAGCACTGTAGCTGCCTGGCTACATTAGCTGCTGGCTCTAGCAATTTAATTGTAATGTTAATGTACTGCTTTAATTGTAATGTTAATGTACTGCTTTAATAGCAAGAGCAAGATATATCAGATCTCCACATACCTGTTTGTTAGTTTGTGATTTATAGCCAGATGTCAGATGATTGTGGATATGGTCCTGATCTGTTGTGGATCCAGTAGAGCGGTGCGAGATCACGGGCACTTCCTCTCCCACATTGTTAGCTTCAGTTTAGCTTTTCAATAATATACCCCTTTCTCCCAGCTGAGGTGTGGACCCTGAAACGTGTGCGTTCTTCTCTCCACAGTCTCTACGGCCGACACAT
The DNA here is from genome assembly GCF_017589495.1 of Alosa alosa. Lineage (NCBI taxonomy): Eukaryota > Metazoa > Chordata > Actinopteri > Clupeiformes > Clupeidae > Alosa > Alosa alosa. The sequence goes on from NC_063204.1 coordinate 22,103,048, forward strand.
GCAGGCCAACCCAGAACCCCCCAAGAAGAACAACGACAAGACCAAGAAGATCAGCCGCAAGCCGCTGGCCGCCAAGAACAAGTGAGGGGGACCGACGAATGGCCAAGACGAACGCCGGAGCCTGTCCTCGCTGGACCTCACTGCATGTGCCTTCCCCATTATTTTTTCTATTTATTTATCCAACAAACACAGAGAAAAAAAACGACATTTTGTACGGCTTGTATGTGTTGTATTAATCATGTTACACTTTATTGTGTTTTTTTAACTGCCGCTCACTGTGTCACTCAAAGCTTCAAGCAGTCCTTTATTTTTCAAATGTCTGTATATTTACAAAAGAACCTTCTTATTCAACCCCTATTGTAACGAGTGGCCTTCAGCTGAATGCAAGCAATCGCAAGTCTAAACGTCTGTAAATGAAGCCAAAGCAATTTGTGCAGAGATTAACCTCCACGCACCATGAAACAAGTCCTGCAATTCCTTATGTTGCTGATGCTGTAAAAGTTGAGCAAACTTTCATTTTTCTGTTCCAAGATCTTGTTTTGCTCTTGGAGGTGCTAATTATTTGGTATCCATTGCATATGCCACACAAGAGCATCTCTCCTAGGCCTCTCTGGAGAGGTGGAGGGTATTATCTGATTCCCCACCCCGGCCTGATCCGAGCCCCACACAAACAAGGCCATCAGAAAAGCCATCTTCTCACTAGAGCAGTCTCCAACACCACCACCACCGTCACTGCCTCCGTCTCGCCGCACCCGGGCTTTGCTCGGCAAGGCTGTTGCATAAGCAGAGGGGGATTTTGGTCGGGGTTTAGGGGATCTTAACTCCGTCTGCGAAGAGGTTTTTGTGTGCAGTCTCCCAAGAGGGTGGGAGGTTTTTTTTGGGGAGGGGGGGGTTTGGATAGGGCCGGGTTGGGGGGGCTTGCCTCCTGCCCATTCCCCTGCTTGGTGTTGTCAGCCATTACAGACAGATCGGAATGGTTTCGCTTGATGGAATGTTGAAAATTGCTTGTTTTCTGCATACTCCCAGCTCCACCGTTTTGTTTTGGATGGCAGACATGTTGCTCCAACAATGGACTGGTCATGTCCATTGGCCAAGTTCAACAGAGGGGTAAGCCCTTCGGGACATGGGTGTAGTCATTATATTCTCGTTGGGCCACTACTTTCTGAATGTGTCTGAGTTGAGACAACAGTAAGACTTTGTGTTTATTCCAGACTTCAAATGATTTAATCAGGTCAGGTTACACTTATTTTACAATAAATATTTGCCTTCTGAAAAGGGTCCGGAAACATTTCATCAACACTCTGATGACCGAATGTAATCATTTTTAACTCTGTTCCATTGAACTTTGTGCCACCCACGTATGTATTTGTACATGTCTACTTTTTAGCTGCCTTTCAAGTAAAGCAATCATTTTTGTGCAATCCACATGGAAGATTGTCTCCTTTTCTCTGTTCTCAATGTTTCATTTCTGTTTTGTATAAGCAATCTTGATGAATACGAACAGTGTTTGGATAATGTTATTCTACCCCATAGAGTGAAATAGGCCAAGGCAGCATTGAACACTTCCTGATACAAATGTTTTTCTTTATGAGGTGTTTGAAAGGAAGTGCAGGATAGCATATCGGTCTGTCACATAGCATGACCTATCGCAGTGGGGGGAGGATATCAAAGACTAAGCATCAAAGACTGGGGAAAAGGAGGAAGTTCTGGGGTCTAAAGAGCATCACGTTTACCTTCAGACCTGTGACGAGTGACTCAGCACAATGCCATATTTCTGCAGACAAAATAATAAAGACAAAATGTTTTGGCTCTTTTTATGATACCATACAGGTTATTCCTTAGAAAAATACAGAAATACTACTAGGACAACAATACATATAGAACAGGATGAATGATGATGTATATAAAAATAGAATCCCACCATATACTGTACCTCTATGACTCTTAGTCATATTGTGTTAAACTCAACAATGATTCAAGAATTGTAAGTTCAAATTGTTTCCCCCCATCAATTACATCACCTTGGGAGCCCCCCAAAACTAATAGATATTTAGTAGAAAGGAGTTTTACGATATCTACTTCCCCTGTTGCTACCTAGTCCCCTCTTGGAACATTGCAATGTAGCATCCCTAAGCGTTTTGAGATCATTTTGGATAACAGTTTTATAGCACAGAACTCTCAGGGAAGCAAAGCACAAGCAAAGAGAAAAAAAATCGAATGATTGAGAGTGTGCACAAACTGGAGTAAGGAGAGGGAGAAAGGAGGACAAAAGTTCTGAGAAATACGAGGGGATGAAGGGTGAAGAGGAAGAAGAAAGACAGGAGCGAGTGGCGAGGTGGGAGGAGAGCTAAGCAGCGGAAGAGAGGCCCGTGAGGTGAAACGGGGATGAGGGATCTAACACCTCCAGAAGTGATCCCACCACAGGACGCCATGCCATGGACCTCTCAGGCTATGACGGGAGATTAGATGTGTGAGGGCTGACCTTTGAGCACTCTGTCTCCACTCAAGTGTGCATCCGTGTGTGTGTGTGTGTGTGTTCACAGGGATGGAGAAGGGTGGTGCGCCTAAGTTAGGTGTCGTCACAAACACCTTCGTCCCTCATGGCTCCTCTGAATTTTTATTAATCTGTCTAAGACACGGTGAGGGGCCCTGTCTATCCTCCACATTCTCTCTCTCTCTCTCTCTCCATACGCACACACACACACAGCAGGCACATCTGTCCACATTTCCAGGCCCAATTTGGAAGCACAGAGGATGAAGCAGGGGGTGCCTCACACATTTTCCTGCACATATTTAGGTGTTCTCTCTCTTTCTCTCCTTCACTTTGTCTCTGTCTCTTGCTCCCTGCCTCCCTCTATTCTTCAGCATACTTGAGCTTTCCAACAGTTGACTGTTACTTGTACACATCATGTTCTTTTAGGGCGAAGACAAAAGCACATGCACACGCATATGGACACACACACACACACACACACACACACACTTTGTACTACAACCCTAGGATATAAAGGCATTGAGGATCAAGTTTCACAGTGAAAATATAAACAGGCTGTTCATTTGTAACCAAAATTCAAACATTTTCTCTTTGAATCAATGTATTTTATCTTCTTCCTAAGGTTCAAATGGATGCCAGTCCTAATGCAATGGCTCATTATGGAAGATCACTCACAACAATTACTAACTGACCTTTTCAGAAAAGCACTGTTTCACCTCCACTCAAAAATGTGATAATGCAGTCTGTATAGTTTTTCTTGGTCACTCTGATTACTTTTTAGCCTTTTGTTTCACTTTCCCGTGCAGATGTGTTTTTTTCTCTTTCTTTCGCTTTTGATTGCATCTTTTCTCTATGCAACTCACTGTCTCAAGGACACAATGGTTCCCTTGCTAACGAAATCCATTGATTTTTCGCGCTTGATTTATGGGACCGAGGGAGACTTGGAGCGGTTGCGATCGGCTGGGGAGCATGCTCCATGCCACCTAATGGGCAGTGAGACTAGGTGGGCATTACATGGGTGTCCAGGGCATACAAGGGGGCTATGCCTAGCTTACATGTAATGTGATGCCCCACCCCATTAAAAGGCTCTGCAAATGTAACGGGTTCATATCGTTCTTAACAAAATAACAACTTTGCGAAATTCAGTGAATATCAGGAGTCGAAATCAGTTTTCAGAGATAAAAGCCAGAAAGCCACACAGATTTTTTGTACTGACTCACTCACGGTAATCCTATGGCCCACAAACAATGCAACTAAAAATGCCCTGACACGTCACCGACTTTAACTATAACGACTTCTTCAGATCTGTGAAGAATACACACTGTTCAAGTTAGTGAGCAATGGTTTTAAATTATTTGTGTGTGTGGACAAAATTATCTGTGTGTGCGCGCCGGCGGGGCTATAAATCTTTGTAAAGTTTGATATTGGCAGAAATGTCATTTTAATGATCCGTCCCTACCTTCAGAACTCATTTTCAGGGACTTGTACAATGCTATAGAGAAACATTTCCGATATTTTCTAAGTGCGCTGACCTAGAACACAGGTTTGATTAATGTGTCATCAATAACTAGTCTGACTTCCTTCTGCACTTTCCACACACACAAAAAAACGATGACTGATGTAACCTTTCCAGACGAATTATCGGTCCCTTTAGTCTTTGTGATGTGTTTGTCGGTTCTTTTCATAACTCTCTTCATAAGCACATGGTTATAATCACGATTCTAATATAACTAATCACAAAAGGCGTTTAAATTGCTCGTGATGCATGCCTCTGCCTAATAGTGAAGCGTTCGCCTTGATACTGATTCCACAGCTGTCAGGCAGGGAAATGTGTCAAAATAGCGGCAAGGGTGGCAGTGGGCAGGCAGCATTTCCATCTCTTAAAAGACTGCGCGCCTCGGTCTCTCCCTCCCTCCCTCTCCCTTCTGCTCAGGCGCTGCGCTCACAACTCTAAACAGGCAGAGACATCCAGCTCTCCAGATCTCGATGACATCTACCTCCGCCTGAAAGCAAACTAACGCCTTTCCCTTGTGTTATTCCCCAGCTATCCAACTCGGTATTTGTACGCAGTGGTACACTTTAAAAAGGCTAAGGGGGATTCTGTCTGACTCCAGAATTAGTGGATTTGGGATAGCGCGCTTTTCCGGCGCTGAAGTTTGTGTTATTTTCTTAATCTTTACAAGGCGCACCCACACGTGGTTGGAGAGCTTTGGCGCCGAGACACGGAGAGATGCTGAAGGCAGTGTTTTTTCTTAAATCACTGACGACTGGATCGCGACAAGCCTGAAGAGGGCTGAACTTTCAGATTTGGTGAGACTTGAATAAGCAAACATCAGCACAAAAAGTGAGGAGGAGGAAAAAAACGATTGGGGCTTGGCCCAAAAAGGGTGATTAACATTAACGCCAAAGCAAATTGGGTCTCTTTTTTTTCTTAGAAGGGTCCCCATCAACCAGCAAAATTTCGCCCAAAAGTAGACAAGAGGACCGCCCTGCGCTGACCAGGTTAGTCGGCAGGAAGCGACTGATCGCTGCAGGGGTGCTAGGAGTCGTCATGGTCCTGGTGCTGGTGATCCTAATCCCGGTCTTGGTCAACTCAGCTGGAACTTCGGCGCACTATGAGATGCTTGGCACCTGCAGGATGGTGTGCGATCCATACGGCACCAAGTCTCCGACAAGCACGGCAGCTGCAGACACCGTACGAGACAACAACCTCATGCAGTCTTTACCTACTTTTATACAAGGTCCGAAAGGGGAACCGGGGCGGCCGGGAAAGGTGGGACCTCGGGGTCCACCTGGTGAACCGGGACCACCTGGTCCACCAGGTCCACCCGGAGAAAAGGGAGATCCGGGGCGCCCCGGAATACCTGGGCCACCAGGACCGAATGTCGCGGCGGGGGCGATCAGCGCAGCGACTTACAGTACTGTTCCAAAAATCGCCTTTTACGCAGGCCTTAAGAAGCAACACGAGGGCTATGAGGTGTTAAAATTCGACGACGTGGTCACGAACCTGGGCAACCATTACGATCCAACAACTGGGAAATTCACCTGTTCTATTCCGGGAATATATTTCTTCACCTATCATGTACTGATGCGCGGCGGGGATGGCACCAGCATGTGGGCAGACCTTTGTAAGAACACACAGGTAAGTTATCTTGCAAGGCTGTACACATTTATATATCTGTTTTCTGTTGTTCGACAGCCCACTTTCGATCCTAAAAAAATATTTTGAAAGCACAGGCCTACTTTAAATTAATCATTTATTTACCCGTGCTGCGCAGAGATGTAGGCTACCCAAGTGTGCGCAAATGTTTTGTTAGAAACCGAGATCAAAAAAGTATATGTCATTCCCACATGAAAGGGTGTTTTGGTCAATAATTGTTGGTTTTACAGTTGTCATGGCATGTGACAATGGTGTAATTTCTCATCTGTGGCGAATGGAACTGTACAGCATATTTCATTCCCCTCTTGTGACTTCTTTCTGTAACGGGCAAATCGGCTTAACCAGGAGTGTTTTTGTATGTAGATATAGGCTAATGCTGAGGATATACATTTCTTGTTCTACAGAAGCGTGGCGGGACATTTTGAGAGTGAAAGTCCTTTTCGTTCCCGACCCACGTGTCACTATCCACCTTTTTTAAGTCTATGTTAAGCATAAGTTGGCTATCCTGACTTATTATGAGTGTCCTAATTCTATATATAAAAAATAGGTCTTTAGCAGTAAGGGTATGGCGAAGTGAGAGGAAAGTCTCTTTTTGGCCACTGTTACTACAGGTGTCATTTGCAACCCACCACCCCCACCCCATGAATGAAAATAACATTGAATTAAAACATGGTAATAAATAACTATAATACTTATAATAATAATGATAATACTAATGTGTTGTACAGACATGAGTCAAACCATCTGTGGAGAAACTGTTTATAGTAGGCTAACCTTTAAAGCAGCCTTTAAAACTTCTCAGAATGCCACGGTGCTGTTTTTCAATGCACACACAACTGCCTGAAGGCATGTCTAATCCACACACTCAGAGGGGACACCCGGCGTCACTATGGGACTGTTTCTGTCTACGATTCAAGAAGCGACCCCGTCAAGCGTTCCCTCTCAGCGCCCTCCTCCCTGTCAGCCTTATGACCGCTTCGCTGCACAAGGGACTCTGCTCCGTCTGTGGAGGGCTAAATCTAATTTCCTTTACACCCTGCTAATGTGACAGGCAAAGCCTGTGGTTAAACGTGTCTAATTTAGGGAGATATTTCTATGGACGTTTTGTTTATTTTGATGTAATCACATATATGCCTTTAAAAACCCAGTGGTTCTAGCATTTCCTATTACTAATTACTGTACAAAAAAAATCGATTAATCCACAGGTCGACTAGCCTATTACAGTAAGTGTCGCAATTAGGATATTTTGTCGGTTTTTAAAAAGCAAAACACAACTGAAATAAAACCACTCTAGGCCTATTGTCTTATTTTAATTTTGAGTTTCCAAGAACCACACAAAAGCAAAGTACAAGGGTTTTCTCACACAAACAGTTTTAGACTCCCTACACTTGCAATCTAAGCCTGAAAGCGACATTTTACCTCCCGAAAGTCTGGGACGCAACTTTGGAAATGCTTTCTAGTGATGAAATACTGTCTGTTACGTTACATATTGAATAAATTAATCAGCAAGGATCGCACTCTAATTCATATTTCCCAAACTTGATGATGTGAAATCTCCTCATCAACGTTTCCTTTAGCATATGCGTTGATGGCAAAGACCTTATCAATTTCAAGATACCGCTGCCTGCTTTATTTCTAATGTAAATCAATTCGAGGAATTTGTGGAGGCCTATAGCTACAAAGTAGCCAATACCTCTCAGTAACCAATAACTGAACAAACAATTAGTTTAAGTACCTCTCTGTTTTGAAGGCATGTATTAAACTGAACAAAAAAAAATCATGGCGCTGGCCATGGTGCTGAAATGGTTTCTTCAACCTCCATTGGACATTCGGGAGGATATCCTCCTAAAATTACAGATCTTTCATGGGTCACTTGGATTTTGAATCAGTCTGTTGCAAGTATATTTATGAATGTATTTTAAAATTAAGGAATGTGAATGGAGCATTTTATTCAATTCATATGTCCATTCACAGGTGCGAGCCAGTGCCATCGCTCAAGATGCTGATCAGAACTATGACTACGCCAGCAACAGTGCCGTCCTTCACTTGGAGCCGGGGGATGAGGTCTACGTTAAACTGGATGGCGGCAAGGCCCATGGAGGCAACAATAATAAATACAGCACCTTCTCCGGTTTCATCATCTACGCTGATTAAGAGACGTGTCACATGCTTCAGCCCCCATGGACCTCTCTCTCCCCCTCCCCCCCTCTCTTTCAGTTTCCCCCTCTTTCTGTCTTTCTCTCCCTTGGCCTATAGCCCCACTACCACCCCTTCCACTATGCAGTGGAGTTAGTGAGCAGGGGTGGGTGGGGCAGAGCATCCTCAGGCGGACAGAAAAGCTATGAGAGTTGAGGGCGGGACAGAAGCATTCTACTCGAGGGGCTCATAGTCGCACTGTTTATATTGGGGAGAACATATCTACCGGCAGAAATGTCAAAACAAGTGTTTGCAAGTCAAGCAGATATTGTTGGCCGTCAGTCACCAAAACAAGTCAATGGTGAGTGAACAGGCCTCTCTGATCCTGTAGATGAATTGACAAAAAAATGAACCAGAATGACCATTTTTTTAAATCATATATGAGTCTAAAATTAATATGTGCAATAATGTTGACAGTGAAGGCAACCATAACTTGAATATACCCATTATTTGTCATAACAGGATATGATGTTTTCACACCTGGCAACTCTGACATCGTTCTGAGGAGTTTGAGGAGACTCCTATGTAACCTTTCAAACATTAAATATTAGTGAACCTCAACAATAGGCTGCTCATTATAGATGAGGTTACTATTGATTCTGTCCTTTTTCTCCTTTTATTTTTTATTGAAAATATTTTAAACCAACATTTTGAAAGCTACGAAGAGGAATTTGTTCAACACAATTGGAACACTAATGAAATAGCTACTAATACATGCTGTTAAATAACACTTATAATAGAGGTGCACTAATGATCTGTATTATGAATATGTGCAATTGGGATGGGCCCCTAAAAGAGAATAATTATAGTCTTGTATACTTGGGAAAAACAAATCAACACAGTACATCACAATCAGATGTGTCTGTGTTGCCAGGTGTTAAAGCACAACCATCATTTTCCCTGTTTTACCTGCAGTAGACCTACAGTATCTAGTTCAGAATGTGCTGAAAGTTCCAATCCCCTTTTTGGGGTAAAGACCAAGTCCTCGTGCCCCCTTTGCCACCAACATATCTACGCTATACAATGGGAAAAAACAGTTCAAGTGATCTTGAAAGCCCTATGCAGAAACTGAGTGCTTGGATATGTAAATGTGTATGTATCTTACTGAGAGTTGAAGAATTACAGTGACTGTTGATATTGCTACTTATTTTATATGTAAATAGTGTAGTGATTATTTTTCTCTCCCCTTCAATGTACAAATGTTCAAAGAGCACAGTGCTACAGCAATGTATGTAGAGTATATTACGCTATAATAAAAAAACGTCACACTCAAAACTCTGTCGAGGTGGAAAAGTTGTTCTGGTGGGTGTAGAATTGTTTCACACAATAGAAAGTGCATCAGAATTTTGGGAAATGCAAATCACGGCTCTTCCTTAACAGGCATGTTATATTGCCTGTGACTTGGTATGTAGGAGGTGTATAGGATGTGTATAGTGGTAGGTTTATAGACAGTATTTTTAGTAATTTATTCACAACTGACGAATCTTAAGTTGGTAGAGGTACCTGGGACTTCCCAGTTTTTATTGATGGTTTATAAAGCAACTGTTTGTGCGACATTATTTGGCAAATGAGGTTGGCACATTTTTACAGGAATAAAAAACAATATGCCTGTTATATCTATCAATTCAATGTATTTAGAACAGGCTTGCATGTTGCAGTGTTCTCTCTCTCTCTCTCTCTCTCTCTCTCTCTCTCTGTGTTTTTATTTTATTTTCCTCTGTGTTTTATTTATTTGCCTAGTTCACTGTTTTCCTGAGACTGTCCTCCTTTAAAACAGAGCAGTACTTGAGACTGTATGCCATCTCAGTGGCTGATTTGCTTTCCCTCCTCAGTTCAAAACAATTTTGAAGAGCCATAAAATGGCGAGGATAGCCGACTGAAACTCACGAGAGAGAGAGAGCAAGAGAGAGAAACAGAGAGAGAGAGAGAGAGCAAAAGAGAGAAGTGTTAGGGAGGAGGACAAAGGAGACATAAGATTCACACCTCCACATCTTCGTTAGCAGCCCAGATGGTTGACCAGTCTGGCCTGGGATGTCTCGGGGTCCAGGCTGGGATTGGGACTGGGACTCCTTTAAAAAATGAGAAGTCATTCTTTTGATTTGAGGAACAGAACAGCAGGTCATATGTCCAACATTCGTAGTCCCTTGGAGAATAATTTCCCAGTGCAAAGAGGCTTAGCATTTTAATTTATACCATTAAAATATGTGTGTGTGTGTGTCAGCATCTTCAGTGAGTTGAGAGTGTGCATTAGTTTGTGTTAGTGTGTATGAATGAACAGTATGCTGTATGTAGATGCCTGTGTGTGTATCTGTCTGCATTGTAAATGAATTATCATGCTTCTGTATGTGTATATGTGCATGCATGCCATTGTATGAGCATATATGTGTTTTAGGTGTGTGCTTAATTTTGTGAGTGGGTTGTTTCATGTTTGCATGTGCCTGTGCTTGTGCCTATGTGTGTGTGTGTGTGTGTGTGTGTGTGTGTGTGTGTGTGTGTGTGTGTGTGTGTGTGTGTGTGTGTGTGTGTGTGTATGTATGTGTGTGTGCATGTGTGTGTGTGTGTGTGTGTGTGTGTGTGTGTGTGTGTGTGTGTGTGTGTGTGTGTGTGCATGTGTGTGGGTGCATGTGTGTATGCGTGTGTGTGTGTATGTGTGTGTGTTTGTGTGTGTGTGTGTTACTCCAAATGACCCTGCAGATATACAGAGCCATTCTGATCCCCTTGCCCAAGCCCAGACCCACTAATGAGGTGCCGGCTGTTCCTCCTGTTACTCCTCCTCCCTCCACGGGTGCTCCACTTGAGCTGGAATATCCTCCCCTTAAACTCTTCCCCATCTCTTCCTCCTTTGGCTCTTTCCAGCCCAACTCTTGCTCACACACCACACACACACACACACACACACACACACACACACACACACACACACACACACACACACGGTCAGATACATTTACAGATGACACACACTGCCCAAAAAGGCTCCATCATGTGTATCCAAATTGACAATGAAATGGTATATTCCTGTAATACCATCAGTAACTTTTGACTCCATTTTCTGATGATTACAGTGACTTTATTAATAGTGTCAAGTTGCTTCCTTTGATCATGCAGGCCAGCTGTGAGGTAATAAGAGAAATCACAGCAGACGTTTCTTTGGAAAAGGACTGGCCTTTTCCTCCAATTATCCAGCCCTCGCCATTTAACCTCAGATATGTCAACAAATTGCCTGTGGTCAGTACCAGTGGGAAGGCATCGGAAAGATTCTTAGCTATGGTTAGACTACCTTACCATTAATGAACCCATTTCATAGCCATTAAAGGTAAAACACTTGGTGCAAGCATGCACTTGGTACAGTAAGAACATCAATTATAAGTTTTAACTTAGATAATAACACAGTATGTGCTAGTAGATTATTGATAAAATGTTTTGTGTTGTAGATGGTTGTTGTTGGCATGATGTGATTTTGTGGGCCATAAATAGCTGATGTTTGTGATGGATCAAGGGCCTGAGTTAGATTTTTGCATTCACAACACAGTGGTCAACAAACTAATGATTTATCAATACTGAGATCTGACTATTTTTTGTGTCAAGCAAACCTATAGGTTGCTCATTCCACTTAGACAAAAGTTGTTTAAGACCCAATTTGACAAGTATCAACTTTTACCTTTTTTTAACATGTCCATTAGGTGTTTTTTTTATGTTTTACAAGACTTATCACAAGAGTATAAACACTAAGGCTAAGGCAGTTGATGTTTCAAAATAATGTATCAGAACAGTCCCTAATTGTCTGGGTGACAACATTTTCACAAATAATTTCTGGAGAAATTGTTTTCTGAGGACACGTATCTGCTCTTTAGCTTTACAAGATAAGTAAGCTAGAATGTCAGAGTTACTTACATTAGCATTACATTGTTAGCCTTTGGTTACATCAAACTGTGTTGTCCAGCAAGCAGAGTTGTATACAGTGTTGGGCGGGTTAGTTCCCCACATCTGAGATGAGGCAGAGTGGTAAAGATGCATAGCCTTTTCTCATCCATGAAGAGATTATTTTACAAAAAAACATATGAATATGTGTCTTTCAGGAACTAAGATGTGTTTTTAGGGATTAATTGATAGCTGGAGTGCATCTTTAATTCTATGGGCATTTATCTTTCATTATCAAAACAAGGATACATCTTTAAAACTATAGAAATTCACTGATAAACAATGGAAATGGGAACAATCACTTAAGGTCAGTCTGTGATTTGAGGAAATTAATTATATTGTTAATTGACTGTTATAACAACAAATATAGTACTACTCTGCCCAGCTATATCAGGATTTATACCATTACGATATGTGCTCAAAAACGACACAAAAAGGCACCCCTCAGTTTGTATCCCATAAGCAGAGGATGTCAAGCAGAGGGAAAGGACATGAGATGGAAACAGAAAGATTTATGCAAAAGAAAGGAAGAGGGTCATCAGTGTCTGGGCCTTCCATTACTTTTATTGTTTGTGGACAGAAAATGATCAGAACGTGTGAAACAGTGCAACTCAGTGCAATTACACCGTCATAAGGCCATAACCTGACTCTCGCCAGATGAATTTCGTTCCGCTTAGCTCCGCCTAGCTTCACTCACATCCATCTGGGACCTCTATAAAATATATCTTGCCAATCAGTGGTGACACTAGTCATTTTTTGTTCATAGATAGTGAATCTAGACCAGGATGTTTAGTGTTATTAGTATTACTTACTTTATAGGCCCTAACCAATGTTTTGAACTTAATGACTTGTGAGTGATGTGAGAGTGATAAATAGAATTCAGACATACCCCATTCTGATTATGATACATTACAGAATATTCAGCCAAAGCTTGGGGCTTGACCTCCACTTACAACCAGAGAAACACTAACCAGTGCTTTTATCCAACACACCTCATTCTTCTTGTAGCATTCACAAGAACTGTAATATTCACGATAACAAAGTTTATGTTGGTAATTGCTCCAGCGTGGCACGTCATCCATCACCCAGAATCCTCTCTGAGAGGCCACCTGTTCAGACGCCCTTGTTGCACCTTTCATTAGCAGCGTCCCGCGTCCCTGAGCACTCATTAATAAAGCAACAGGCCCCGTTAGGGCGTCTGTCTCCGCCAGCACGGCTCTGCACAGACGCCGCCCCCACCTCAAACATACATCTACCCCCATCCCACACACACACACACACCCACTGAGTCTGGAGATCTTATACTGAATAACTGAGAGGTGCAACCCATCAGCCTAACTCGTTTGGCCCTAGTGGAGTACCCACAGATGTTCAGGTAGTCAGTGTTATTGCACATTTATATTCATATTATGCAGTTAGTCGTCAAAAAAAGGTGTCTTTTTGTCTTAAGTGACTGACAAGCGTGGTGCAACACAAGCCAAAGCTTGATCATGGACAGTGAAACATGTGCAGCAGCTACACTTCATCTGGACTTAATAGAGAGACTGCTGGAGGAGAGCGAGGACAATCTTTTTAAAGGCAAATTTAAACACAGGAGGCGTGGAGTAGGTAAACATGCAGGAAGAGAAATGAAAAGACATCCTTATTATTTCTCAAAGTGCACACTTCGATTTGTCTCATCCAGATGTGCAGTGGATAACATTATTGTCTGTTTTCAACCTTGATAGACCATCCTGTTGAGCTGATGAAACACTTAAATGTTACATGCCTTTCAATATATAGCTTTAATAAAAACAAATAAAATAGTCTTTTTTGTTTCTATCACCCAGAACAGAAAGGAACAAAAAGGATATATTTCAGACTAGCTAACCTCAGTTAAAGCCTCTTTATGGGCTAATGGAGAGCAGGTCTTGTGAAAATGTCACATATTAAAAGGTCACCCTTAATCTGAAAATGAAAGCCACTCCTGCTCATCTGCACTCTTAATCCAGTGCCCTGATATGAAACATGAATCCCATTAAGGGCTGCTGCCATATCACCATATCAGTTACCTTAATGCAGATCATTCAGTGATTACAACCAGCCAGGTCCATGTCAGTGGAAACGTAATTAAGCTCTGTACGCGTACAAATTCTCAACTGAGGTTTATACAATCGCAAACAACAAAGTTGAACCCAGAGTTGGATGCTTCAGAATCCACAATGCATTGAAGAGAGAGGACATACGGCTGGCAATAGTCATAATATTGTTCACTCATACAGACTCAACATCATGAATGAAGGACTGCGGCTGACCCATACCTGGGTTTTTTCCATGTGTTGGATTCTCCCTGCGATTGCGGGTAGAACCCCCCTGCTACACCAATCACATTTCTCCTTTCTCAGTTCTGTGCCTCCTTCTGTCCTGCTTGGCTAACTAGCAGTCCATCACATTCAAATGGGACCCATTCCGCCTCCTACACCACCCCAATTAGCATTGAAGAGGAAGAGCTTGTTGAGAGAGTTTCTGTCCTCTCTCTCTCTCTCTGGCACACCCAAACTAGACTCTCTCTGGTACACCCAAACTAGACTCACAGAGCATCTCTCACACCTCATTTGAACAAATTTAGCACTAAAAGGTAAAACAATCAACTCAAATTCCCTGTTCCCATTTTTCCCACTTTGTCTTGGGCCTGTCACGTTGGCCCAGAAAAGCCCTATCCTACTTCTTCTCCTTCTTCATCTCTCTCTCTCTCTCTCTCTCTCTCTCTCTCTCTCTTTCTCTGCTTCCACATGCTTTCTCTCTTTACCTCACCCTTTTTTCTTTTCAAGTGAATTAGACCCAGAGCAATGCACTAAAAATACCTCTGTCAACAATGTTTGTGGGAAAGAAAAATAGAGACGATGTAACCAGTAGGATTTTCCCGCTCTAGAGTCGACTGCCCTATGATGAGCTGTGGATGAATGAATGATGTAAAAAAATAGTCAGCTGATTTCAATGGGAAGATATAAGTATAACAGTATGCATAATGTCTGTGTATGATAGAAACAGACACAGAGAGAAGAGAGAGAGACAGAGAGAGAGAGAGAATTAGATGGGGTGAAAGAGTGAGAGGGATGGGACCCCTTGGTGCCATTACTGAGAAAGGGGTCTCAAAGACAAAAACCGATACAAATTGATCAAAGTGCCATGGGAATATGTTGTGTATCATTTATCTAACAGGAGAAGCAAAAAGGCATCGAAAGATTCTAGGTCTGAAATCCAGGGAAGAAGGGCAAAATCAATCCATATGGTTATTTCTGAGTGCTATTATATCTGAGGGGCATTTATAAAAGCTGACATGTTGTGCTACTTACTGAGGGTGCCAAACAAGAATCACTACAGTTAGAGTCTATAGGCACTCCAGGCACTCAATAAAAAAATGCTCACTCTATAACTTCTCAGGGTTGCGAATAAAGACATACCGTAGTTTATTAAATCTGTGATCAGAGATCATAGGCAGCTATTATCAAAACACAGCTAGTTGCAAATTAAGGGGTGACAGAAAGAGAGAGAGAGAGAAAGAGAGAGAGAGAAAGAGAGAAAGAGAGAGAGGTGTGTGTGTGTGTGTGGGGGGGTGAGGTAAGACATGAAAAGACTAATCAGTGGAAAGATCAACGATTGTGCCCCACAGTCACATATGGAACTAATCTGTAAGTGTCTTTTCAAACAAGGTATCTTGTGTGAAGAGTTGACACCCTCTAACAGAAAACTTAAACATGTGTGCGCACACACACACTCACACACACACAATATTTTTTCCACCTGCCACTGTGGCTGGTGGATTCCAAAATCTACCAGCCACTCAACTTTTTTACCAGCCACTAGAGAAACGGCATGAAAATGTGATATCATGATTATAGTAGGCTACCCAAAATGATCACGAATATCAGCATTATTGCGATACGACTAAAATGTGCTGAATTTTGCCCTAAACCTACCAGCTGTCCTCCAAACACAGTAGCAACAAAACTAAACATCAACAGAACCACTTTCATATGCCATAGTGGCTTGTCAAAGAAGTGGTGTGGCTCCTTTAAGACTCCGTTTGTGTGAGTTCTGGAGCATCCTATAATCCAACTCTCCAATTTGATCTAAACTGTACATCATTACAGGTAAGGCTATATTTAACATTTAGCATTTATTTGCTACTGTATTGGTCTGTTATGAAATCATGCATTGAATAATTTAAGCACAGCTCAGCTTTAAGAAACTTAATATGCATGCTTAACATTTTGTAAAACTGCATTGAAAAACTCTGGTTTTAATATTTACAGTTATCTACTGCGATATTGTTAACATTTATTTTGTATTTGGCCTTATTGTGTATTACAAAAGCCCAAAGTTGGAGACCTTAGACACACACACAGAGAGAGAGAGAGAGAGAGAGAGAGAGAGAGAAAAACTTATAAACACACAAAGACTGCAGACACAGCTGTTCTTAATAGGAAATGGCTAGGCAAAATTATTTCACAATTATTTTGTTGAAATAATGAATAAATATAATAAGAATTTTATGACCACCATGTGATCTCATTATGGCTACCCTAACCGATAAGGGATCTCTCATTTGCACTGGGGGCAGGGGATGAAATGTCACTGAGCCTTCCACCTAATGTCATGTCCCTCTAGCTCCAGGGCCCTCAACCATAAACCCATTTAACTACAGTTCAAGTCTCCTCTTTATTGGTGTCCCTCAGAACATGTTTCCTCCGCAACAATTAATTATTCAAAATAAAATCTTAATATGTATTATGGGCTCTGAGATTAAAAGTGTCTTTCCTTAAATTGTTTTATAGTATAGTATAGTATAAGTATATATACTGTTTTGATCCGGTGAGGGAAATTTGGTCTCTGCATTTATTCCAATCCGTGAATTAGTGAAACACACTCAGCACACAGTAAACACACAGTGAGGTGAAGCACACACTAATCCCGGCGCAGTGAGCTGCCTGCATCAACAGCGGTGCTCGGGGAGCAGTGAGGGGTTAAGTGCCTTGCTCAAGGGCACTTCAGCCGTGCCTACTGGTCGGGGTTTGAACCGGCAACCCTCCGGTTACAGGTCCAAAGCGCTAACCAGTAGGCCACGGCTGCCCCATATATTATTATTATATATTTTATAGGGTGCTCTGGCCTTGAAGACAGAACTACATAAAGTGCAAATGCTGGATTTCTGTCCATCACATGGTCATATGCCATCATAATGAATTTGAAGATTCTAAAATTCTAAAATATTATATTAGAGATATTAAAAAGAAAATGTTGCATAGTGCTAATCAGGGCTGTTAAATAGATGATTTTTCACTGATATGACTGATCTTGCTCACAAGTCAAATGGGTCTGCCATATCCATCATCATAACAGTCTCATTGGGGTGTCCAGCTGCTGGTTTTCTGATTTTGGAAATCTTGAGTGGATAAAAAGCAGTAGCAGTCCTCACCAGCCTGAATAAGATTAAAGCAACACTATATGCACCAATTTGCCACTTTGAGGTATGATTTGTCAGGCAACTAGGTGGTATCTTTTTGCAAATTAATTTTGATGGTATGGTATATGGTCAAGTGAAGGACAGATAAACACATATGAAGGACATGTGCTATGCAGTTCTTTGTTCCGGACTAGAATGAAAAAGATGTTGTGAAATGGTGACACTAGTTTTAACAAGCTGTTCACAAAGAATGATTAAAACTCAACAGAGAGCAGGCTCTGGTAGGCCCCAAGCCTCCTGGATTTCGATTGATCCCACAAAAAAGAATTGTGTGCGGAGAGCATGTCCAGATCATCCCTGGTCCACCTTCTCCCTTGTTACATGAGATCAACAGTGAGTGAGAGATATATATATAGAGAGAAAGATAGAGGGAGGGGGTACAATAGGTTAGATTGACTGTAAGTCAATTTATCAGGTGTTGCAATTCAGAGAAGAGAAGCAAACCACCTCCCAGACATCACAGACATTTCACTCTTCTACTTTCCCCCTTTCCAAAAAATCATGAACAAGGACATGCATACAAGAAATCTCTCTCTCTCTCTCTCTCTCTCACACACACACACACACACACACACACACACACACACACACACACACACACACACACACACACTCACACACACACACCACAAACCTCTTTCCCTGAGCACTGAGTTGATCAAATGTGACAAGTGCTGTGGAACTATTTGGACGGGGATGTGATTCACTTCACTCCGTGCTTATCAAATCTCTAGCAGCAGAGACTATTAACTCAAAGCAAATTGTGCCAAGTAGCTTAAAGCAGCTCTTGTCTGTTCTAATATCGCTGATATCTCCATTTGTTGTCAGGGTGTAAAAGAGGCTGCTGTGCTCAGTTACGGAGGACTTGATGGCAGAAGAACATTTGTCATAGTGTCCCCCTCCCCCCTCCCCTCCACCCCACCCCACCCCACTCATATCGATTCTCCTATCCCGATCTCATTTATTCCTTGTGAGAGATATTGTTGTACCTTTGGAATCCAATCCAATTTTATGAAAAACATTTCGTCCACATTTTAGCCATTCACACATGTCCCCAAAATGCCCCAATAGTCTTTAGAGTCCTTTTATGACAGGCTTAAGAACTAGCTCTGTCATCCACAAACATCTAGTCACAACCTGTCAATAGGTGGCTTAAGCAATAGAACAATATACAGTTACACTTTACTTGACAATATCGACATCAGAGTGACATAAAGTCATAAACAAGTCATAAATGTTTATGACATAACGCTTCTGTCATTAAGCATCATTCGTTTTTTGTCATTACAAGTTAGGGTTAGGTTTAGGGTTAGGGATGGGGTTAGAGGTTAGGGTTAGGTTTTGGGTTAGGGTTCATGTGTCATGACACTGTCGGTTGATTGGTATGAATCCCCCCTCCCCACCACATTCTTTCCAAACCAAAGTCCCTTTAACATGCCTTTATGGACCTTGCTTTGTGCGCTATGTACAGTCGTAGTGCTGCAGGGATGATGGCACAATGGAGGTTTTTCAGGGGTTGGGCTTACCAGTTTTCTATTGTACATGTAACTGGGCAGACATGTAACTGGCTTACCATATTACCATACTGTATGTGTAGGTGTTCCTTCATTAACCATTCATGTAACTCCTTTTGTGCCATACCATTACATAAAAAACGGTTTATATACTGCTTGGTAATATTGTAGGTCTGCTTGGTAATATTGAGTGTTTTTAACCCTTCGCTACATATTGGCTGACTGTACAGTCCTTCAGCATTTCCTGTAAGGAAGCTAAAAAAAGATTAATCGGTTTCACTTCCATCATGTGACCTCCGCATAGGCTTTCTATTTGTGAGTAAGAAGTTCCAAGAAGTGCTTTGGGCTTCTTTTCTGAAAATCACTATTTGCTCAAAATACAAGTGAAAATTAAAAACATTTAACTGTCTCTGTGTAAATAGCTTTTAAGTAAATAAATCATTTTATTTCAACTGTTTGGTAACCCCAGAACCTCAAATTGCAATATTACGGTTGTTTGTGAAGCTTAAAAAGTTCTTAGTTAGACTTTGTGGTCTGGGTAAGGCAAAAAAGAACATAGAAAATGTTCTCAGTATCACTTCTGCTTTTCCCCTCTATTTAGATCAGAGATATTAACAAGGAAGTGTGAAATAATTGTGATCTGCTGGTTAAGCTCCAATACTGACAACTCAGCTTAGTTAGATCCTAATTGATGTGACTGCCTATCATGATAGTATTCCTAAACACTGCAATGACACTACAAAATATCTGAAAACTGTTTATTTCAGCTTAAGCGTTTAAGATATGGAAACTAATGCAAATACATTTATATAATGTTAAGTTAAATGTTATAGAACATGTTGATTGCAGCAGAGGAGAGGGATGGTGTGATAACCACAAGAATTGCAACAGAAAAAAAAAACATTGGCTGACATTACACTGTAAAAAAGAAGTTACTTACATATAGGCTCAAAAAGCACTGGTGCAAATGGATTGTATGATAATATGTTAAATATATATGCTTGCACACACAAAATAAATGTACACTCTTAAAACAAATGTGTTGAAAACAACACAACTTGTGTAGTTTTTAACACATCTCTGTGTCCAGATAGGGACAACACATTCCTTTTAAGAGTGTACATAAATCCATACATTCTCCATTCTAGAAATTTAAAACTTGAACAAAAAGTTGAATACAACATTCAGTATACCATTTTAAATATTATATTATCACCACACATTTACCCAAAAGTTTAAGTATTGCCTACAGCTTTATCTCAAAGTGCATCAAATATGGCATCGTGTACGTTTTTGATAAGAAAAAAACATTTCAAAGGACATTACATTTATTTAACTGACATTTTTACAGGTGCAACTAGCTAATTGTTGTTATGTTTGCCACTAGGAGAACGCCTCTAAGCACACCGATATCCGCACATAAAGTCAAATATAATTTAATGTTAACAGTTAGCATAAATGTCCTCATCCTGACATCCTGTATCAAGTTCCTCCACACCCATGTAGTCCTCTGCATTTTCATAATCATCCTGGTCTTCCACTTCTCCTTGTTCATGGACATCTTGATCTTCCACTTCTACATTTTCATAGTCATCCTGGTCTTCCATTTCTACATTTTCATAGTCATCCTCTTCTGCGTTCGGATCTAGGTAAATCTCTTCATCTTCTTCACCTTTCTTGTCTTCATTCTGTTTTGATTTACTGCTCCCATAGGTGTTCATTTTTGCTGTGACATAATAAACAGAAAACAAAAAGGACACATTTCAAATGTGAACATTAATAATGACTGTTTTTTCAGTGGAAAAGGCTATAACTACTAGAACAGTTTATACACCCTGATGTTTCTTTCTCCACAAATGCATTTCAAAAGTACAGAACAGACTCGTATGAAGGTCTTAGTGAATGAAACAAGTTTATCAATGAATGTAGCATGAGTCAGCAGCGTAGCATTATTGCTCTCTTTTAAACTGAACCACTATTCCAATGAGTCTGGATTATGCTGACACACTTCTAAAACAATTAGAAACTTACTCTTTCCTTTAGTGTCCTTCCAATATGCTTCCTTTGTTTTGCTCTGTCCCTTCTTAGCCAAAAAGATGCACACCAAGGCAAAGATCAGAAGTAAAACTACACCACCAGTCACTCCAGCAGCAATGAATGGGACCATAAACTCTGTGGAGTGCAATCATACATATACGCATTATGAGCTACAACAGGCTATGTTATAAAATCAAACTACATCACATTTTCTGAGTGTAGGCTTCATGATTATTATTATTATACAATATACTGTAATATAAAAAAAACATTTGTCTTTCACAAAATACATACAGTAATAATCTCATGTTCGTATGTTTGATCATGTTTTTGCTGTACCTCTGATGGTGACAGTTAGCCTGTCTGTCTCTGTGGAGTAGAACTGACGAGACGATAAGTCCACCTGATACACACAGCTGTAGTTACCCTGGTGGGAATAATCTGCAGCTGGAAAATAGAAGGAAGCGGAGTGGTTGATGGCAGGCTGAGACATGGTGAGACATGGTGCGATGAGACATGGTGCGGTTGGATCCGGAGAAACTCAGATGGAAAACTCCGCCAGGGTACTGTGGTTGGGTGGAACAGGCGATGGAGAAGTTGTGGCCCTTAGTGATCTCTGGCCCCTGAGGACCCCAAGAGAGCCCTCCATCTGCAGCAGTGCAGTTGATCCGAGGTCGATGCAGGTTCACTAGAAATAAGCAGAATATGCAAATACTTTAAAATGGCACTAAGAAGTTTTTGTAACTCTGGCAATCAGGTGTGATCACTAAACCCCTCCCACCAAAGAGTGCGACTTTCCTTACGGCATGCGTCACACAATGGCTTGTAGGTGGAGTTAGCGGTAGGTGATGAAGATAAGATTGAGTTATCATAGTATTCTCAGAATGGCCTATAACTATTCTGAGTTGAGTGCAGTGATTGAGTGCAAAAAAGTGCATTATTGAGTGCAAAAGATGACAATAAATGTCATGTAAAAAATGCAAATAATAAATGTAAAAAATGATTCTTGTTGATTCCTCAGTTTATATTCATAAGCCAAGTTATTCAAGTTAGTCATTAGCTATACTACTACTATAAGGTAGGTTAGCTAATGTTAAGCCCATACTACCTTCGACAGCTTTCATTCTAGTTACTATTCTTATTCCAAGTCAAGTGCAGTAATCACAAACAATGACTGTCAAATCACAGTCATTGTGATTTGACACAATCTTGGATAATGAATGTGTAACTCAAGTTTCAAAGATATGTCACCATTTTTATAACGGGAATGCACATACTATTCCAGTTATCAAAAGTGGCAAGTAACATCGACCCCTAGCAAGAGATACACTCAACCTTCACTGCCACAATAAATGCAAATGTATTGTGCATTGAGTTTCTGGTGAGCATGGGTAGGCTCTGGTGCATGAAACATTTCAGGTGCACACAGCATATAGCCTAAAGTAAACATCAAAAATATGAAAGCAGTTTGTGCATACCTGCAACAGAAATACTAACAATGTTGCTTTGAGGGGACCACCCTTAACACTTAGAAACTGAATTAAACAGTAAACACATCAAGTCAACTTGTGCTGTGATAGCAGTTTGTGAGTGATTACTGACCTACTACAGAAATGCTGACGGTGTTGCTTTGTGGGGAAGTAAAGGTTCGGCTTGATACTGTTGTCTGATACTGGCAGTAGTATGAGCCTTCATGAGAGAGGTCTGCTTGAGGAATGGTGAAGGTGACAGAGTTGACACTGGTTCTCTTTGTTTCTATCAATGATCCTGAGACTTTGTTCAAAGTGAACACTCCACCCAAGTGCTGTGTTGAGATGGAGCAAGTCATCTGAACTGCTTGACCCCAGGTGATGCCTCTTGCAGACGCAATAATGTTTGGACTGGAAAGTGAAACTGCCAATGCAGATATTCATATTAATGAACCACCCCCAGAGTAAATAGATATTCCACATGAACGCTGTGTTGACATGAAGCAGATAATGCGTAATGTTTGACCCCTGATAACTTATCTTGTATGTGAAGATACACCGTATTAATAAGAAAAACAAGAAAACAAAAGGCCTCAGATGTCGACTCCATATACTCAATGAATGGTGCTTAACCTTTGGCCAATAATCATGCGATAGTATATGATTTGGTATACACTTACCAACTGTAATTGTGATCGCATTGCTCTTGGAGCTGGCAGTGAGTGTACTCTGGTAATAGTAATCACACGTGTAGCTGCCTTGGTGTGAAGAAGATAAACTAGGAAGACTGAAAGTGATCGTCTGCTTATCTGCTGTCTCAGTCTGTGTAGATATTTCATTTCTATACAGTCGGAAGTTTGCAGTCATCGGCCTATGGGACGTTATGGCACATCTGAACTCTGCTGACTCCCCAGGTAAAACAGCTGTGTTTGTGGTATGGAGGGTAAGAGTTGGTGTCTTCATAATTCCTATAAGGCAGATTAAAATAAAGACCAGGAATAAAACGGTTTAAGTCTTCTTGTTCTAAATGTTCTAAAAGATCAGTATGATCAGTTCAAATCAGACTCACTAGTTGTGACTCACCTACACACACCACACCTGCATCTTCATTGGGCTTGCAATCTTCTACTTCAAACCCATTGTGTGAGCACTCTGTTATAGAGCTCTCTGTACCAAAGCACCCAACATTATCCAGCCAGGTCTTCCCACTTCCCTGACCAAAGTAGGCATTCCCAGGGGCAAGGGCTGCTTTTCCACACCCCAGCTGCTTGCACACAACTTGAGCATCATCTAGGCCCCAGGAATCATCACACACTGTTCCCCATGCACCATTATGGTAGACTTCCACTCTGCCAGAGCAGTAGCCACTGCTATTGGCAAGCCTGATGTTGGAACCAACTGCATATTGAGGAAATGCAAATGTGAACAAATCCACCTACTCTGAACATTGATTCAATATTTGGGGTTCAACTTTTTTATATACACATAATAAAATGGACATGGGCATTCTTAACATTAAATTGAATAAGTAGTGTTTTATCAAAACTATGGAGGTTTAAATAGCCAAGGTGTTACTTAAGTTCTTGTGTATGATTTTTCCCAAAATCACAGAGGACTGTCAGTACCAGCAGGTATTTAGTATAGTTCATACTGTACCTGAACACACCACAGCTGCATCTTCACTGGGACTGCAATCTTCTACTCCAAACCCATTGTGCGGGCACCCTGTTATAGAGCTCTCTGTACCAGAGCAACCGACACCATCCAGCCAAGTCTTCCCACTTCCTTGACCAAAGTAGGCATTCCCAGGGGCAAAGACCGCTTTTTCACACCCCAGCTGCTTGCATACCACGTCAGCATCTCTCAGGTCCCAAGAATCATCACACACTGTTCCCCATTCACCATTATGGTAGACCTCAACTCTACCAGAGCAGCCATTGTCCCCATTGACTACCCTTAGCACAGGTACATCACCTTGAAATAAAAAAAAATATATATTGTTTAAATCATAATTCACAATCACTACTCTGTCCAAACATGCCATGATTGCGAAAAGCCCTAAACATGATATTCCAATTGGCATGAGTTCAACTGGTTTAAAAGCTATACCAGGCTTTTTAAAAGTATTTTGTTTGTGCAGTACAGATGTGAATCTATGTAATGATATTTCAACGAACGTCTTTAACAATTTTGTGCAATCTATAAGCATATACTATAAAATGACACACATATGGCAAATCATATATTTGAGATGGAAATGCAGTAACTGTTCCTGGTAGGCTCTGATTACCAAACCATTCAACATCATTTAGCCAGGAGTAAACATGGAGAAACTTGAGAAAGCACAACCTAAATTTCATCCATGAACCATTGTCTTTTGTACACTCTGCACTATATATATACATACACATATGTACACATAATGCCAATTTTAACTTTACAATCACATTTTGCCACGGTGTTATATCAGTTCTTGTGTATGACTTTTCCTAAGATCACAGAGGACTGTCAGTACCAGCAGGTATTTAGTATAGTTCATACTGTACCTGAACACACTACACCTGCATCTTCAATGGCACTGCAATCTTCTACTCCAAACCCCCTGTGTCTGCACTCGGTTATAGAGCTCTCACTACCAGAGCACCCAACATCATCCAGCCAAGTCTTCCCACTTCCCTGACCAAAGTAGGCACCCACAGGGGCAGAGACTGCTCTTCCACACCCCAGCTGCCTGCACACAACTCGAGCATCATCTAGGCCCCAGGAGTCATCACAAACGGTTCCCCATTCACCATTATGGTAGACCTCAACTCTACCAGAGCAGCCGTTGTTCCCGTTGACCACCCTGATTTGTGTACCACCTAGTAACATAAATAAATAAATAAATAAAGAAATAAATTTGACATTTTAAATGCATTGCAGTTGATATAAAAAAATCTTCAAATGTTTCTGAAGACATTTACGTAGACTACAAATACTACAGAATGTTATGTTGAAGTAACCTGAGCAACAGCTCATTTGTCCTTTTTGGTTGAGAAATAAATTTGATTTGTATATTTATCCTTGATGGTGATAAGCCTGCAACCATTGTTGAGGTAAGGCCAAAGTATTTTGTCATATAATCATAAAACTCATTGTGAATTATACAATTTTTATTAAAAAATTGTATTACCCTTGAAATTAAATTACTAATGGGTCAACATGAAGAAGACAGAGCTTCTTTATCTGCCCCATTTGAATGAAGATCAAGAGTCAGACAATACGCCTTCAACCAATGGAAAGAGGAACTAGATTTGTCTTGTTTGTCTTGAGCCAATTATACATCAAACAATAACCCCTTTTAAGAGAAATTATGAGCTAAAGAATACACCAATCAGATCAGTGCAGTGAAAGAAGAAAACAGTAAAACTTAAGATGAAGTTGAACTTAAATTGGATTTCATAGGCTGAGACAATAGGAAGGCTATTTCTTAAAGGAGATTTTTTTTCACATACATGTAGATCTCTGTTTCTCTAGGTCACTGAGTACTGTCGATACGAAAATAAACAAAACAAATTGGTTCTACCAAGCTTGAGTTGCTGCAACAGTAGACAGCTATGGTGCTACACTGGGGGCATGTTCATGATCCCCATGTTCATACCCCCAGAGTGTAGCACTGTAACTGACTGGCTGCTGTAGCTGTTAGCTGCAGCAACTCAAACTAGGTAGCACCGACAGTACTCAGTGACCTTGAGAAACAGAGATCAATGTGAAAATCGCCGGAATTCTCCTTTAAGTTGAAAGAAAGAGATATGAGAGAACGATCCAAAGCTTATATTGGTGTTAATTGAGCTCAAATAGGTGAACCAGGCTGATTGCTCTGAGAACAGCAAATGGCAAGTCCTTCTGACTGACCCTATTTATGAAACACCCTTCTTCAGTTTAAAACCTAAACTAAGAATTCTGTTTTATATATGATCTTTTGTCTCTGTCCTAGGGGCCATGTTTTTTTAATTGTGGAAAAATAACATTCAAACAAAGATTTTAATCACTGGCTAATGTCAGTTTTTACAGTAGGTTAGTCATACCAAAATATATAGAGAAATACTTACTTGTTGTGCCTGATAATTTCAGTAAGTAACCTGTCAAAAGTGTTTTAAAATAAAAAAATATTAATGTACATCATTAGTTACCTGATAGGTTTGGATTTACTGATTTCATCACAAGGCCAACTTGTTTTTAACACATGAATGAATACTCTGAATACACTTTAAAATAACATGAAAAATACTGCAGAGGCTTCCTGTTTCGCTTTCTATCAATAACGTTATGTATAAAATAAAAACCTCATATACAAGACAACCAATGCATATGCGGCACATGCCTGCCAGTGTGCCTTACCTATCAGGGTGAGAGCAAAACTCCACATCTTGTGTATTGAAGCTCCCTTCAGTGCGAATGCATGCATTTTTGGCAGTAGCCTACTTTTGTCAGTGAAGTAGCTGACTGAATCAACACTGACCTAATGCTACATTTATATATTTATATACATGTAACTGTGTAGTGTGTGTCTTTCTGTGAGTGATTTCACTTCTGCTTTGGTTTTTGTGGCTTTCCTGTTAGCAAAACAAGAAAGACAAACTGTTTTCATTTGCCATAGTGGAGTGAGTAAGAGATAAGCTCTCTTAAGATCAGAGAAATTAACAAAAAGGAAAACATAAAAAGGGAATTGCAATTCTTAAAGCCTTTTAATGAACCATTTTTGATTAAAAAAAATGCTACTAAGTGTGGGGTAGAAAAGTCTACTCAGATGTAAATGCAGACTGATGAAAGTCTGAGGCTAGGTTCACATTAACAGGCCAAATCAGTTTTTTATTTTGTATTTGATGTGACATATCTCATGTCAGAAAAGTATGAACAGTGCAGGTTTCAATTCTGATTTGGGCCACTTCCATATATGGCCCTGAATCAGACAGTCACAGAAAGCCACTTTCGTGGACAAAATTTGTTCTACTGGCTGACAGGATGCATTAGCCTGGTTAATACCAGACCATTCTCAGTTTAGATAGAGAAGTGGTATGGTTCAATGCACTGCTAACTGCAAGCCTCTCTCTGTCATCATGTAAAGCCCACCCAATGCCAGATAAGTGGATGTGATTGGTTCCTGTGAGTTGCTCACAGATTTGTTTGGGTTCACCCATGCTAATAATCTATCGGACCACTTGATAAAAGCTTGACTGAACAATTAACAGAACCACAGATTTTGAGGACACCATGAATGATCCATTTTAATTTCTTTGTTTGACTGAATGGGTGCAGTCTTCATGCTATATTTTTGTGGATACAGTGTTATTTTGTTTTTGTTTGCAAAATAGTAGACTGTTCCATGGTTCCTATATATATATTCTTTTTGAAAGAAAGAGGAAATAGGGTAAGAGCAAGTAAAACATTAGTGGGACCTAACTCGCGTTATGCTGCTGGTGGTTAATGCCAGCTACAAAGCTATGCAAATCAAGTTAGATTGACACCATGATCTAGACTGGAGTGAGGTTTAGGGGAGGAGTGCAATGGTAGCCAGCAGGTAGGGTTGTGCAGTATGTGCAAACCATTCTCCTGTGCAGTTAACACAGCCCAGGAACACAACAGGAAAGCTGCTAGCAGGCAGGCCAACGTGTCTGCAGGACATCCAGGGGACCTTTTTGTCTTCCATGTAGCAGGGCTGTATGGGACTGTCACTGGCCTCAGCAGGGTTTGAGAGGCTCAACAGTGATACTTCTATCCAGATCCCTCACCCTCCTATGAAGCCATCTGCTACACATTACAGTGCTCTTGTTATCAAAGATGCCTAGTCATCTCCCAGTAGAGCATAAAGATTATTTTCTTCTCAGATTTGGGGCCAGTTTCCTGTACAATAATTAAATGAAACATGACCTTTTCTTCTATGAAGCTCCATTATAGTTCAGAACTGGCATATTGCATGGAAGTTGACCCTCAACATCATGCTGTGATGTGTACAGAATTGTCTGCACCTCTGAAACATGTTAGTGAAGTTAGTTTGCCATAACCATTTTTATTTCATGGAGTGTGCTTGGACAAAAAGTCTCTTCTTTGGCAGATTCTCTTTATCACCCTTTAATGCTATTATGACCACCTTTGCTTCAGACGTGCCCCATACTTCAGACTTGCCCCACAGTGGGCACTGACACAAGTAGGTAACAAATCTAGTTTGGTGATATACAGTATATCTGACCCAGAGCACAAACCTATAGCGAACACTCTTAGGGGTATTGTCTGGTGTGTTAATATCTCCTGTGTTTACATGACCAGAAATAAGTTGGCACAGGATATGAAAGAATTCTATCAATAAAAAAACATAAATAGCCATGTGGTCCTGATGAAAAGTCAACAGGGGCTGCATGAAATCCCAAACATCACTTCTCAAGTGGACTCACTCTTGAATTTGTTGCCATGACCACCATGTGGCGAGTCGAAAGCAACACTGACATGGTGTTCCGACTGATCAGTCTTCAGGTACTGTAGATAGACAGCAGAATGGAAGAAGAGATGAACAAGATCTTGAAAAAGGATGATATTCTGTTTTCTTGCTACTCTTTTAAAAGAGTAAGATGTCGCTTGTGACATTGACTGGCTTTGTTGAATGTGAACTTAAATCTTCAATTATCTCTGAGCTGTGAAATGTATGAATGGATGTATTTTTTCTTCATTTGGCTTAAATCTGAAAATCAGTGACCTAAAATACACTCCACTTTAGCCTATAGACAGGATCAAATGGTTCATCATGGTCTGAGATTGGTCATGCCCATTGCTTGCACTGAGGTAGAACATTCAGTTACCCAGTGACTGTTGGCTGTTCTGAGGATTTGTTGTTCTGTGGACACACACAAGAATACACACATGCACACACGTTCACACACAGTACAGTCCAGCAAGTGCAGTGTGACTAGTGAAGAAACACTCTTTACACAACACTGTACACATTGATCAGAAGGATAAGCAGGAAAGAGTGCAGGTTAACTGCAAAGAAGCAATGTCAAGGTGTAATGAGACTACACCTGCCTACTACAATCCCTCCTGCGAAAAAACAAGGGTGGAAAAAAGAAAATCTACCCATACCCCCTCCACAAACGCACACACACACTCTTTTTTTCCTGTGATTCTCATCTTCCCCGCGTGAAGATTGAAATAAAGTCACTGCTCACCAAAGACAAATCAATTGTGACATTTGTGGATGGAGTGCGATGCATTTAATTAGCCCAGGACATACTGGTGAAAGCTGAATTACCCGATAAATCAGAGGCAGCCGCTGGCAACGCGGACAGGGCGAATCAGGTTGTCTGTCGAGATGCGTCGAGCAGAGCTCGCGGGAGCGCTGTCCATTTATTTGGCACTTTCCCCTAATTTTTCACAACAGACTGCTCGTAAGTCCTGACATCAGACTGTTGCTAATTATACCGCTGCCTTTGATGGAATTGCTAAAATCGCCTCAGGCTAGGAGTGGATCTCGTGCTTAACAGAGAGGGCTGAAATCCCTCACCTTGTATAAGTGAACAAGGCATACAAATCCCATGCTAGAGATTTAAACTCAAGTAGAATGAAAAAGGTGGGGTGAATGTGTGTGGCTACACAAGCAGAGCGAAGGAAGCATTGTAAACCATCTCACAATTAGCAGCTTTGTTGTGTCACTTGACAAAACACAGCGCTGGAAAGCAAAGTATTGAACCTGCTTGGCCAAGTGGCCCCACTGAACTACCTGGTCAGCCACAGAGATAAACCCTTTGGGGAGGCAGATAATTGGGGTTCCTCGCTTTCGCACAAAGGACTGCCTATTGATTAAGACTGTGGCCAGCCACCGCACTTGTCCAGGCTATATTAATGTCACGCCTCTTTTATTTACCCACAGAGGTTGTTCAGGACCGGCACAGGAGCAGCTTTGACTCGTGTTTGTGTGTCTGAGGTGCTGAGGGGCTAGTTGGGTAATTGTTCGCTTCTCGGTGGGTTGTTTGCACACCGTCTCTTCACCCCACCTAACAGACACACACACCATGTCCAATATCTGTAGATCTAATAAAGTGGAAGATGTGGACTAGTACATGAGGGAGATGGAGAAAATGATCTCTACATTACCTTTATATTTTGTGGGATGCTATTTCCCTGAAAAGAGAGATGCTGGTTCCTCCTCTTACTCTAAGACTGTAGTCCTTCAGACTCTATGGTTATAGGCATACAGAGGGTTGGATTATGGCCTAGTACACTGAGTGTCACCATAACAGTTTCCTTTTATATATCTTCTTAGTGCTCTTTCAGCATATTGTATGGTATTGAGTTAGGGCTCTGAATGAAGCGCTCTGAAAATGAGGTTGAGGGCGCTGACAGCGTTAGAAATGTGGTTGATGGACACAGACCCTAAAGATTACTCCCAATGTCACCTGTGTCTGGATATATGAGTTACCTGCTGCCAGAGACATAATTGTCCTGCGTCCTTAGGGTAACACACATGTGGGTTATGTTATGTAGGCCTGAGGTGAGTGGCTAACATCACCCAATGCCTGGAGATTGTCATGTCAGGTGCCAAACAGGTGATATGGTACCCTGGGAGGGGTGCATGGATGGCGCATAAGAGCAGAAATGTGCAACATACCTGGAGCTGGCAGCAGGCTGGAATGCATGGCTGGAAAACATGCTGAGAGCTACATCGATTCTGCTGAGTCACAACCGGACCCAAGAAGAACCAGCCATCTGACCAATCACTGATGCTGCAGACAGAGCCTTCATGTGCCCATGGTCATCTGCTGCTGAGATGACTAGGGTAAAGAAGGACAAGATTCAGTGTTTCAACTCTCAAAATCGCCTCATCATAATGTTAAGATTTTCACACATCGCCACAACAAATCTGTCTCAGAGGCCCTCACGCTTCTTTCAAAACATACACTCACAAGTCTTTTGATTCCTCTTGTTCAGAGATACAGACAAATCAAACCTAGATAAGTGTATGACATACAGTCAAACTTCAACTACTTCAAATTCATCAAGGCAAGAACGTGCATGTAATGTGTACATTATGTCCAGGAGCGAAGACTTTGTCGACATTCGTTGTAAGCAACTCTAATTTAATGAAGCATCTCACATACGCATCTAAAGCTATAGTGGCCAAAAACACTGATACCTCCACCACAGATGATAGCTTGCCATCCACTAGCTAAGAAGGACTCAGAGCAAAGTCCTCAGCAAAAGCTAGATCTTTCCTATGACGGAGGCTGAGGTCAACTAGGTCTGTCGATCTGCAATATCTTGAATTTCCCCTTGGGGATCAATAAAGTATCTATCTATCTATCTATCTATTTTTTGTAACAGTAACGCAAATAGTTACTTTCCCTGGTAACGAGTTACTCTGACCCCCCCCCCCTGACGAGTTACTCTGACCCCCCCATTATACTGAAGCAAATACATGGGACTGCTGAGAGTATCTGCCCAGCATGTGCAACTCCAGTAGGCTAATAACGCGCTATGTAGGCTAATCGCTTCTTCTCTTTTTCTTTATTCAAGAAGAAATGGCAGCAGGATCGGACTGGGAACAAAAATCGGCCCTAGCAATTTTCTCCTGGACCGGCCCACCACTGGACAGACGACCCCACCCCACCGATACCAAAAATACTGATTCCCCCCATACATAACAAACAGTATTATGCTGTAGCAACACTTCATAAACTGAACCCAAACAGATTTGGACCTATAGATTAGATTAGATTCAACTTTATTGTAATTTAACAGAGTACAGGTAGCCTACAGAGCCAATGAAATGCAGAAGGCATCCAACCAGAAGTGCAAAGAAGCATTATTAAGTGCAGGTAGAGTATGGTTGTATACCCTAATCACAATAACACAGGGGTCCGGGGGTGTCTCTGAGAGGTACAGGATTCACGAATAAGATACTAAAGACAGGCTCATCTTCTGTCTGACTCACGTCATGTTACCATGCATTAAACCACATGTCACTGCTTGATTAATTATGAAAAACATACTAAACATGCCATGGACGTCATAGTTGATAAAAATTACGTTTTGTGCTAACATGTTGTAGAAACACAACCACAGCCTTTATTTGGTGCAAATCATCTCCTTTACTTTCTTTGGTTAGTCCGCAATTCACATTAATGTAGGCTATCACCACAAGCCTACTAAACGTTTTTGCACAAGTTTGTGTGCTGTCGCCACATTTGCAAAATTATCTTCGTTACTGACCTAGTTGATAGTAACTTTTTACCTGCATCGAATCGCGATTGATTGTGCATCTAATGTAGCCTAAGTATCAATCGGTGGAGAGACTTCCACTTTCCAAGTTTCACTTTCACTGTGTTGTGAGCTAAAAGGCTAGCCCTGGAAGCAAATGTAATTTGCGGCCGCTAGGGTGCGTCTAGATTAGCTACTAAAAGGCTACTATATGGGAAATACTTTGAAGTTCCTTGAGTAGGACTCGGAAATTCTAATCAAAACACAACCATATTTTTATTGCTAACATAGTGAGTCACTCATGGTGTTTAATGCATTTCATCACAATAACAAATTGCACAGATAACCTTTAACTCAGAATATATCCTACAGTACATATGAACTTAGATAGCGGGAATAAGCCTAATGCAGAACTGCATCTACCGTCAGCAACAACCGTCAAGTAAAAAACATTTTACTTCTAGTAACACTGGATTTGGTATGTGTGCGTGCCTCCATACTAGAGCTTGATAATGTGCTCTTCTAATATGCCATTGAGCAGCTTCACTTGTTGGTGGTAGAGCCTCCGATCCTCGACATCTAGAAAACAGAGTGGCTCTGGCATAGTGTTGTCACAATACCAAAAATATGACTTTGATACAATACCTGCCATAAATATCTTGATACTCGATACTGAAGCGATATCCAAATCCTAAAATATCTGGAAAAGAAAGGACGCAGGCCTCCTCCAAGTGTAGTCATTTGTGTTGAATTTGGTGCACTTTTGGTCAATTCAAACTTCTAAACTTCCTATACATAATTATTATTTTTGTAGTCAGTAAAATAGTAGTTTGTGTGTGATTAAGTCCTTTATTGTTTGTTATAGCTCATTTATATTGTGTGATGTTTTGGCAATAAATTACCTTTAAATAGCCAAAGTAGGCTAGATCAAGGTCAGTGTTCAAATTACTGCATGCAACATCACTTAATGCTATGCAGAAGAGCCTACTCTTTAGGCCATCTGATATAGGCTACCCTAGGCCTTCCTGTGTTTATGGGATTTCTTTGACAGTTGCAAAGGGAAAAAAGTGAAGATAGTCTTCTTTGCTCCCAGTGTAATTTAATAAGTACATTTCAACCACTCTTTGGGTCTTAATCAGATAGGCCTACACCATTATTACATTACATTACATTTGGCTGACACATTTTTAATCAAAGCGACTAACAACATGGTAACAGTTAAGTTTTAAAGCAATTCTCTCAACAATTTTAGGACAATTTAAAAACGTTAGAGTACAGTAAGAATAAGTGGATCAGTGAGTGTTGTTTTTAAACAGTTAAGTGTCAGTTCAAGATGGGTGGTAAGTGCTAGGATCAGCAAGACTTGTTGTAAGTGGTGCTATGAGAGGATATGTTCTCTAAAGAGCTGGGTCTTCAGGAGTTTTTTGAAAATGGAGAGGGATGACCCTGCCCAGTGTGTTCCACCAACGAGGAACAACAGATGAGAAAAGTTTGAATTGGCCTGAGCGTATCTGTTGCAATATCTGTGTGCATTCCTACATTAGGTCTATTTCTTTGATAGTCAACATCATTTGCTACCACATAACAAATACTAAATAACAATACAAAAGTTTCTTACAAACTTTCCGGCATACTTCTTAAATGTGCTGCAGTCAGATGGGTGCCCTAAAGACATAACTAGATCTTGAGCATCTATTACCAGTGTTGAATGAGCAGTTTTTGCAGTGATCACTACTGGACATTCCACATTGCTAGACAGCACTTGAGTGAGGAGGACTTATTTCCATTTCACAAATAACCATCGCTATCTGCAATAGCTACAGTACAGGGGCATTAATCAGTTCATAGCTGAGGATTTGTCCTAAGCCCTTTCAGCATCATATGCAGTAATGATGCACTGGAGAATGTTTCTTTTTGTTGCATTATAATGGATATCTAGTCTAAATTTGTTGCAAATAATGCAATCTCCATAGCACTCTTCAGCAACCCTCAAACATGCACACTCTTCCATTTTTTGCATGGCTGGGATTTGAATGATAGGAAAGAGCACTAGTGAGATGTTTTAACTAGGCAAGCACAGTCGCCTTTACAGTAAAAAAAAAATACAGTGTAAATCCTCTGTAAAGACTGACAACTGTTCATAATAGTTAGTGACAAAATACTTTCTACAGAAAAATGAGCAGTCACCTACTATTCTATCAATTTATTATCAAGGAATCTACCATATTTTGCTTCTAAACATCA
Organism: Alosa alosa; assembly: GCF_017589495.1. Classification (NCBI taxonomy): domain Eukaryota; kingdom Metazoa; phylum Chordata; class Actinopteri; order Clupeiformes; family Clupeidae; genus Alosa; species Alosa alosa. The sequence continues at coordinate 22,137,816 of NC_063204.1, forward strand.
TACTGAATTTTAGCTATTATTTCAATTTATATTTTAATTTGAGCTTATTTTCATTTGCTACTTGAGGGTCATTGGGGTAATTCCTGTCCTGTCCCACAACATATCTGATACATAAAGAGTATATATCTGATGGCAAAACCAAAAAGTATGTGAATTATGCTAATTATACTAATTAGCAAGCTTAAAACTCAAAATTGAGCTTGGTAAACAAAATATTTGAATTCAGCACCCTCAAATTGTGTGAAATAGCCCCTTTACCGACTTTTCCTCAAATTTGCCAACAGGACTTTTTCTGAACGTTTGTTAGCTATCTGCTCTCCCTCTACATAGGCCTATTTCCAGATCATGAACGCACCAAAAGTTCAATCAATTAATGTGACGCAAACTGAATTATTATTTCATAAATTATCATAAAATGTTGATGGCTAATTGTACTAATTGTTAAATTATTAAAAGGCCACGGGTAGGCCTTCTCAAAGGGGCACTTTGGATAAGGGGTTAAGAACAGGTTCTCGCGTGCTGCACCTGGGCTTCTCCCGAGACCTGGCAGCCCTCCCCACAAGTGTTTAATGATGGTCGCACGGTGTCATTCTCATTTTTCACCTGCCTCAGCTTCCTGGAAAACCTTGGTTCCCCCCTTCATATTTCTTCATTTTTAAGCTTAAACTATGACTAGCACAACTCTTTTGTTGCCATAGAAACACAGCAGTGCTTAGATATTTCAGCAGAAGAGGCTGATCTCCCCTACAGCTCCCCAACCACTTAAAAAAAAAGAATCCTAAAGGAATGTTCTGGCATGTGCAGTAGACTGTCTTAGTGTGTGTCTGTCTATCAGTGTGTGTGCTTGATAGATGAATGTAACACAGTGCAATGCAACATCATCTTTGCTGTCTTTTTCTTATCTCTCAATTCACAATAGCAATTGGATGAAAAACTAACATGGGAGGATGTTTTTTGCTGCTTGTTTGGCACTCACTGTTGCTCCACAGGGGTCTGTCTCTGACCTAAGAGAGTCTTAAGCACAAACATAAAGACATAATACCACCCAAGCCTTCTGCACTTGCACTTGACTGATTCAATGAGGGGGATTTTATTTTAATGAGCCAACCTCATAAAAGTTACTAAATGAGATACTTTCCCAAATGAGCAGAGATTTGAATATTTCTTCTTTCCCCTCTCTGTCTCCCTCTATCTTTCTGGTCTTCTAATTCTCTCTCTTTGCCCTGTGTGCAGACATGCACATGTTATGTGTGTTTTGATAAGCTGTCAGGACTGAGCAGAGGACAGTGGTGATGTCCCCCAAGGTTAATGAGATCTTTACAGTGGCAGGTGTGAAGAGGTAACAGGGGCTTGTCTGCTGCTTTAATCGGACCAGAGAGGGGAGGAGGGGACGCTTGGTTTATTAGAAAAAGGGGGTTCCCAAGGGCTGTGGAGTCTTAGTCAAAGGACGAATGAGATTAGTCTCGGGCTATTATATGGGCTATAATGCCCTTTAAGCGAGGCATGATGCAATGGATTGAGGGTACTGTGTCTCTGATGTGTTGATGGTGATATCTGATTCATTCATCTGATTTGGGGGGTGATGTTATCATGCTGAGAAATTGTAGCCACACGGACTGTTGTTTCATTGTATCGTGATATTACAACATTAGAACATAAAGTACATTAATTAAACATTAAGAACCTGTTCTTCCTATCCTTCCTTTCATTGTTATGATTATGCCATTCATCAGAACTAATAAGTCTGCCATATCTTTACTTTCTCTGTATCTGTCTCTCTCTCTCTCTCTCTCTCTCTCACCCTCTCTCTCTCTGTCTCTCTCATACTCACTCTTTTTGATACATACACAAACAAGCCCACTGCATTTATGTGTCTTAAAATCTGAGAATGCAATGTTGAAATTGTTGTCTTACCATTGTTAGTTATTATTACTATGTGTTCCTTTATCAATTGTATCTAACCTCTGAGCATTTGTGTTTGCTTGTTTCCTTTTCTGTGTGTGTATGTATTTGTTTATATGTTTGTGTGTTCATGTGTATATGTGGATCAGTCTGTGTTTATCTTTATCTGTGAGGGAGCCTGGGCATAGGAGCCTGAGCATCAGAAGGCACTCAGCGCCAGAGAATGTTAGAGAGAACTGACCTTATGATTCCCAACTGTATCTCACCCACTAATAGTTGTCAGTTCAATGTCCACTGAACCAAATTTCACCAGAAAATTTAGCAGCAGTCCCCACTCTATCAGCGCTTGTCAGCCAGCATCATCAAAAGAACCACACACATCCACTGCCCTGCATTTCCCCCATTTGCGGGGTCTTGACCCCATAGATATAAGATAAAAATTCATAACCCCATAGAGGACCTTACAGAGAGCATATCAATTGAGAATGGACTCTGCGGAATGAGATGTGCTTCTGATGGTTCCCTCGTCTCCCGCCATGCACAAATACAGACATAGATCACACCTTATAGTCTGGAAGGCTTAGGGGCCAAATCAAATCTGCATGCTAAAGTGGAATGGAGTGGGGGACAGTTACTGTGATGAATAGTGGGGACGTCAGAGAGGGCCAAATCTGTTGACGTCCAGCTGACCCTCAGGGGGAAGGAAATGAAAGGAAAGAACATTCCGGAAAACAGCCTGAAATGCAACAGAGGGGATGGGGTGAAGCAGAGTGTCAGTTTCAAGAGAAAAGAGAGGGATGGAGAAGGGAAAACTGGAGAAAAGGTAAACAAAGGTAGTGTCTGTCAGCAAGCCATCAGCGGATTCTCTCTTTGTTTTTTCTTCTTCTATTCAACTGACAAAGCAAAGTGTGTATCAAAAGAAAGTAACTAAGCTCTCTCCAGTCCAAAATTCACCCGAGTCACATATCCCTCCAAAAGCTTGTGGATTTAGACTCTGCTGAAGAACATCACCATGGTGGTTTTAGCCAGATAACTTTTCATGATGTTCCAGGACTTTGTTTTATCAAGCCAGGCTTTCCTGTGTAAGCTTGGGGTTGTTTATCTCTGCCATTACAGCAAAGCAAGTAAAGCACTGTGGACCGTCTTTGGTGGACGCTTCTCATTCCCCTCGGTGAGAAATCTGATAAATCCATTCAATGCTGTATACACTGACACAATCCTTGGGATTTCAAAGCATATGGGCTTATCTGCACCAAAGCTTTCACAGACTAGATATAGACATGCTGTCACAGAAACTGATACTGAGCAGCAAAGTTTCAATACATGGACACCAGGCCTCTTTCTTTGTGACATTACACTCACATGGAGATATGCCATAAAGACATAACAAACAAAAACAAAAGAAAAACAAATATGTAAACTTAAACAAGCCATTGCCTGTTTTGTTGCCTCTTGAATTTCCCCTGGGGATCAATAAAGTATCTATCTATCTATCTATCTATCTATCTATCTATCTATCTATCTATCTATCTATCTATCTATCCTTAATACATTTATTTGAGGTATATTCTGAAGCTCTCTGCACAGCTTTTCATTTTAGCATTAATACAGTTTACAATCACAGACCAAATAGCCATCCCACTTGATGATGCATGATATTTTAGACTTTGAGCCAATACAGTCCTCATCTCCTGGAGGTTACCGATACTGAAGAAAATGTGTATGATCTGTTTCTCTGGTAAACTTTTGCCATTGACCACACCTCCTTACTTGGTCAGACTAAGGAGGTGTTAATCCTCTCTCGGCCACACCCTGCTCTCCACACTCTCTCTCTCTCTCTCTCTCTCTCTCTCTCTCTCTCTCTCTCTCTATCAGACTCTCTCAACACACACTCCTGGTCAAACTCGAAACCAGAAGGAAGCTACGCCCACTTCAGATCATCTGGGCTGTCATTCAAAACCTGATAATAGTATCCACTATGATAATGATCTAAGAGGGTGTGTTAATGTGCATGGGAGAGTGTGTGTGTGTGTGTGTGTGTGTGTGTGTTCGTGTGACTGTGGTTGTATGTGAGCACTCTTTGAAAGTGAACACAGAAGAAGGAAACCAATTGAATTAGTATCAGCTGAGGTGAGTAGAAGGCTTTATTTCTATTGAGTCTTAGAATTAAAAGAAAAATAAAGATATTTAAAAGTTATTCTTCTTTTGACTTTGAGTTGCTCTCCCTTTCTCTTTCTCCTTGATTTATGGGTGAAGACAAGTAACTTTGGTCACTCCAATCTAGAAGACCATGGGTACTGCCCAGAGCAAGGACAAGATGCATTGCACCCGCTATGTCGATGGCAAGGGCCCTCTGTCAGTCGAGCAGCAAGGTAAAGTAACCACATGTCTCGCTAACTTTATTTCTCATGTCATGAAGTTGCTTTGTTGTTCGGATGTTCATACACTGTTTGTTTACAGTGGAGAAGGACCTTGAGGGACGGTATGGAACTCAACTTGTGGGGGACCAACCAGAGGGTGAGATGACCCTACAACATGAGAGAAAGAGTCTGCCAGGCTACCCTAAAGACGACACTATAAAGATCAACTTTGCATTTGCGGATGGAATACAAACAGTACGTTTAAAAATGTTATGTGATTATCTACATGATTTGATACTATAGTTTTGTATGTGTGACATGAAGCACGCAGGGAAATGACTGCATATTTCCGCCCACATCTTGAGCAAAACACTAGAAGGCATGGGTACATTCCATACCATCCTAACTTGTGGTTTGTCTGGTTACTCCAGTTGGCTCTTTTGCCATCGGCCAAAAGGAAACAAAGACAGATGACATTAGGAATACTTATAAAATGATGTAACTGAAGCAGCATACCTCGAAGCTGAATAAAGAAGTCAGAGTAGTCAGGTTAATGTCCCGATGGTTTGCCAGATTGGTTTGCCTACTGTTAACAAAACAGAGAGTTAGTTCATGATATTGCCTGATTGTCTGTGAACATATTTCCACATGCTACAGGAGAAACATCCCAGGCCAGGAGAGAAGTATCATGGGCTGAAGACAGTGACCTTCTTGCCTCAGAATATTAAAGGGGCCGCGGTGGTGCGACTACTGGAGAAAGCTTTTCAGCAGAAGCTGCTGTTTACGGTAGCAACTGACAGCAGTGGGGAGGAGGCTGTGGTTCCCACAGACATTCCACTCAAGACCAGCTGTGATGAGTCAGGACCAGAGAGGTAAATAAGAGCTCATATTGTTTATATTATTATTTTTTTATAGTGTTATATAATTGAAGGTGCTATGTGTGGAGTGAGTTGTTTTGAATGGATCATTACATCCGCAACCACTTGTTGCCATTGACTTGCATGTATTCAATATTGTGCTAAGTGAAGAGGTATTAGGGGTATATTAGTGTACTATCCGAAGCTAGCTGATTGGCATACAAACTATAGTTGATATCTACTGTAGGTATATCTTTTGTTACATTAGAGCTTTTGTAGTGTTTCTCTACATCTCAGAGGATGTTGCCCACAAATATGTCTGATCTAACAAATGAATGAAAAAGCATTTAAATTGTGAGGAATGACTTGGTTATTAATTTATGCACATTTATTTTTCTGCCTAGCCTTCGCTATCCAGATCCAGACTACCTCACCAAAGTGGTTAAACTCTTGAAAGACAAGGGGATCAAGTGAGAGCCTTCAGACAGATGACAACCCTAACCTTTACACAGAACACACAGGAAGGAATGTGACTAAGTGACGCAGTTTCATTAAACAATGCCCATTTCATTAAACAGTGCCCATTAAACAAAGGACCTCATAATCTATTGGCTTGTCTAGAGGAGTCTCAGAAACAACAATCAGCCTGAGGTATGTCAGGAAACAAGTGTTCCTCTGTTGTATTAAAATACAATTGCTGTTTAATCCATATTAGAGCAGTTGTATGTGTTGCTACTTTGTAAATATATATGTAAATATTGAACTAATTGCTGATTAGTTGTTTGTATTTATGAGAGAGAGAGAAAAGAGAGAGAGAGAGGTGTGAATTTTGTACCTGGATGACTATGTAGATTCTACAGGCTCTTTGGTTATTGGTCTGCTTTGAAGCAAAGTAAGGTTTTTACAAAGCTATTCAATGTCCTCTGAGATCAGACAAGATGCCATTGGCCGAAATGTAGTGAATAAATGTCTTTTGCATTAGGGATTACTCTGATGTAAGTCAAAATTCAAAACATGTTCACATGCAGGTCGTACCAAACACTGAAATAAAGTCAGCCTCTGCAAAACTGATGCACCAATGTACTCTCTTGTCATGAACTGTTTATTAACTTCTTCAGCACTTCGGTATGTTCCTCTGGGAAGTTTCAGTCTTCTGAAGCTTCGACAGCTGCTTGGTCACTCCCTCTAGTGGTGTCACCAATCATGGCCGCCATCATTCTCTGTGTTAGGTTGTCACCTGTGCTTGTCCCTGTGCCTGTCAAGAGTGAACACACTCACGACTCTTAAGATCTTGACACCAGGACATTTAGTATGAGGTGGTACTGCTTTTGAATGTTTCAAGGCAGGACATGCTTGGGTGACATGGTAGACAGAGTGAATTATTTAATTTTCATAATCAACAAATCATAGATGTTACTTGCCAACCTCTGTTATTACTGAAGCAATTGACAGTGCACCCTGTAACTTTAAGACAAATGAAAGAGCAAATCATTTTGTGTGAAGGTCACGACTTTCTCTCAAACTTGCCAGAGAATTGTGTTGCTATAGTATGATTACAATTACACATAATGCACAATATTCCTCTTGATTTTTAAGTGCCATATTAATTAAATGCCATACAGTATCTCCTTTCAATGTGAAAAGTCGTCATTGTAAAAACAACCAGGATTAAGATGTTTCATTGTCAGCAGACTTATGATTTCTGCACTTCTTTTCTGTGAGACTGGCTCTTTGCCTCAGTCCCAGTCTCTTTCTGCCTGTATAGCTTTGTGCTTATTGTTATTTTTCCCCATATGGCCGTTATGCGTCCAGATTGCAGAGTGTGAACTTTCCTGTCGATGACGGAAGCCTTTCTGTTCTCCTCAAACTGAATTACTGCCTGGGCTTCACACAGACAATAAAGTCTAATCGGATTCCCGGGGCCCATTACAGAGGCCTTTGTCATCTCCACGGACGCCCTTAAACCACTTTCTCCTGGACGCGCCGCACCAACTCATCAGTCCAGACTGTCAGGCCCGTTGGTGCTGTGACAGCTATCCAATCCCCCCCAACACCCTCCCTGTTGCCCCCATCCACTCAGCCAAACCCCTCTCCCAACTACTACCACCTGCCACCATTCGAATCCCAACACTCCTCAGCCTTCATCCAAGCTCCCTTGTCTCCCTCCCTGCTCTCTGTCACTGTCCTCTTGCTTCACTAAAGACCCAGAGGAGTGACTGGAGCTTTGCCTTGTGGGGGGTGGGTATTGACCGGCAGGCTGTGTAGGATGAAGTCTTCAAGTGTAAATATGCTTTCTAGTGCTCTGCAAATCCTGTCTTACTACTCTGGCTTTTGTC